>NC_141759.1:59540132-59840132 GCF_982258835.1 Parasteatoda tepidariorum
TGGAACCCTTCAAATGAAGCGAAGCATAGTTATGAGAATCACCTGGTCAAACACGGTTTAAGAAATTTGAATGTTTTTTTATGTAAGCATTATTTTTTGTGAATAACACCTGATGTTTGACGTCGAATGATATTTTTTGTACAAATATTGCGTCAAAAAATCATTGTTTATTATTATGTAATATAAGAAATCGTTACCAAATGTCTTTAAATGTTAGTTGTATCATTTGTTTCATTGTGTTTTTTTTGAAATCGTTATTCTTTAAAATAGTAATTATTCGATTACTTTTTTTTTAGTTAGCAATTTGCTGCAATCGTAACATTTCATAATAGCATAGTTCTCTTTAAAGCGTAATGAACAAACTGATTGACATTATTTAACAACAATGAAAGCAATTCTTTATTTTTTTATTAATATTTTTTTCGAAAAGAAAGATGTTATGAAAATTAAATGGAGAGAGTCTCTAAAATAAATGAACATTTCCCATTTTTTTTAAAATTTGCTGATAGTTAATTTAAATTGTGTTTTTGAAAACACCATTCTGTAATAGCCTAGTAATGAAGTATAGTATACAAATTAATGAATAAAAATATAATTTTTTATTCTAAAAAACCTGTTATTGGAAATATTTAATGCTAGATGCTTACAAGTATTTGTAAGAAATTTGTTAAAAACAATTTTTAGTTTTACCAATCTTGCTAACTATTAACCAATCTTGCTAACTATTATTCAAAAAGTGGCTCTGTATGTCCTTTTTTCTTAGGAAGAAGTTTAGAATTGAAAATTAAAAAACTATTTCAAAAAACAGCTTTTATAGAATCGTTTTCCTAAGCATGTGTGTTCCATTTCTCTGTGATTCTTTTTACTTTCTTTTGAATAAAATAAAGCGTTTGGACACATTTTTTGAGTTACAAATAGTTCAGCAAAATATTATAAAATGTTAAAGTTTTACAAAGTTTCATAAAAGTGATAAAGTAAAGCAAAGTAAACAAATATTTAAAAATTTATAGCTGAAGAACTACTGTATAGAACCCGAGTAAAGTTGGTAGCTAAAAATGTTAGACAACACTTAATATACAGTGAACATTTTATGAGAAATTAAACTAATTTCACTGAATAATGTAAATTTAGAAAGAATCTTTAATTCTAAACGAAAAATTAAGCTTTAAGGTGAAAAACATTGTTTCAAGAAATGATTTTAATTCTTCTGAATACTAAATTAGTTAAGAATTAAGTTTGAATTTTTAAAGTAAATTGTAAACCTTGTAAAAAAAAAAATTTTTTTTCAAAATTTCTGTGCATCTGTTTAAAATGCTTTTGACTTATAGTCTTATAATAGCTCTTGTTCAAACTGAATCAAAGTAACATTTAAATATTAGGGGGACTGAAAAGTAATGTCGTTTCGGCGCATTATTATTTGTTAGTGTTAAGAACCAATTCATTTTCTTTCTCGATTCATTTTCGAACCTGCATTGAAAGGTTGTTGATAACGAGGGTGAATACATTATTGTTTAAAAATAAAGTCTTGATAACGAATATCAAAACGGTATTACTTTCCAGTCCCCCTATTAGTACGATTATTTAATTCAGCTTAGCACTGTATTAAAGTTGCAGTATATTTGAACGATAGCCTAAGTTCCTCACTTTCGAATTTCTAACAGTGCACATTTCTAAACTAATCAAACGAACCCAAAAATAACCAGCAAAACTAGATAGTGTTTTATTTTTCTTTCAGATGGAGACCTTGGTACAATCGAAAAACCACTTACCAAAGCACAGGCGAGGCCCACACATGGATGATATTTCCTCATATCCTGACAGTCATATGAACGGCACTTTGGATGGGAGGAGGGAAAATGATAATCCAGCATGGGTAGAATCTAAAGCGGTATGTATATCTATTTATGCGCATGCATCAATTTTTATTCGATTATTTTGGTAAAGTGCACAATTCATTATGACCACTTTTTAGATTTTTTAGAAATGAGCTATTGGCTCACTGTGTAAGCGCCAATAATAATAATAATAATGTAGAATAAAAAATAAAATAAAAATCGAGGCATGCTTTAGAACGTTTAATGTGCACGGTACTCTGAACACAATACATCTAAACACCGTTGCTGACCAAGTACAAATTTTTTCCGACCATTATTAAATGCAATAAATAAGAAACAATAAACATTTATTAAAAGTTATATTTCGCCCGGAATTATCTTTGGATAAACAAATTTTATAATTGTACGCGAAAAAATTTTCAATTCGTTTAAAAAGTTCCCGAGATATGGTGAAATACGCAAAAAATAAAATTAACAATACGGGGTTCAAACTTTGGATCGCTGTCCGGACCAAACTATTGGGACTATGTTTTCTAGAGTGCGGCTACTCCCTTTATTTTGAGGGTCAAAAATCCAAAACCGTTGGGAAAAAAGGTATGTTTATTCCGAGAAAATACTTTTCTGTGTCTGATTTCGTAACTTGAAACACCGTCTGCACTAATTATCATATTTGAGGTAATCCCTTTAAACCATTAAAAATGAGTTCTAGAATGTGAAGAATCAATCATTATATTAAAAGTTATGTAGGGTGATCCGTTTATTTTTTTGGTGCATGTACTCTCCTCGCTGTCCTCGTTTTGTTGCGTTGGCCCCCGCAATCCCCAGATCTCAATCCTATTGAGTATTTCTGGTACAAAATTGCGTATTAGCATCTAGATTCACTACTACCCAGTCTCAAATCATTGAGAATTTTTATTCTTGGAAATTATTGCGTATTTTTGAAAATCACTAGAAACTACGATCTAATTGATTGGCCACTGAGTGACTTTCTTAGCACACTCAATATTCGATTCTTCATTAAATTGTCGATAATTTCATAACACTGTCAATAGTTTCGTATTATTTTCAGTTTAATCTACAAAAATGTATGTTTTTTTTTTTAAATACATAAATTTCTGATGACTTGTATTCCAGTTTTAAAATAATTAAAATATTTCAACTATGAAAAAAATGTCTGTTTTCATTAATTTTTAATTAGTTTAGAAAAGAATCCAATACTAGAAAGGTCCTTAAATAAATTATTAGAATTTTTCATAATATGGAATGATCCAAAAAATCTAGGTCCGGCCTTTCTTGCTTTGTTTTTATAGCCTATAATTAATTGTAAAAATGGAAAATATGGTACTTCTCTAACTTTTAAATCAAATCACACTCTTGATACTAATTAAGTAAAATTCCAAATCATTTATTCATTTTGGTACAAACATTTTAAGATTAGTATTAGATATCTGTGTACCAACTGTCCTGGTTCTCGATTTACTGTTTTTGAATAATGGAGAAGAGCTGACATGTTGGAGAGTTTTTCTGATGTTTTCAAAGGTCGGTTTGTATTTTATCCAAGCCGATATTTTTTCATTTATAT
This sequence comes from Parasteatoda tepidariorum, assembly GCF_982258835.1. Classification (NCBI taxonomy): domain Eukaryota; kingdom Metazoa; phylum Arthropoda; class Arachnida; order Araneae; family Theridiidae; genus Parasteatoda; species Parasteatoda tepidariorum. The sequence goes on from NC_141759.1 coordinate 59,543,550, forward strand.
TCTTGTCACTTTCTTCCAACTCCATATCTAGCGCAAATAGTTTGGCGTCACTCCTAACCTTTGAAAATATAAATTTGCTTTATTGAAACTTACATTCATTATTACATTCAGTGTTAGTATAAAGGTTGCCTAAATGAAAAGTGAACCAGCATGACAGCATCATGAATGCAATGATTATATCAGAGTCTTCAATTCTTAAATTAGAGAAAGATGAGCGCACCTCAAATTGATTACTCAGTTCTCAAGAGAGCATTTTTGGTGAATGCAAAGTCAAGCTGAGATCGATGCTTTCAGGAGAAAATAACGCGCCGTTGTTCGATTTTTAGAGATGGAAGGTAAATGTAAAGAGAAAATTTCATGTGCTATTTGTGGCGTATAATGTCTATGACAAATTGCCTTAAACAAACAGATGGTGTAAAAGTTACTCTAAAGAGCACATCAACATTAGATCTGCCAAGACACTCGGGACAAACTATCACCATGATCTCTAATGAATTCATTGCTGCTGTTGATAAAATGATAACTGGAGAACAATGAGTTACTACTCGTGTAATCTATGCAGAACCTCAAGTGAATGAACGGTGAAGATGAATTTCACGGCAGACTACCGTTCACTTATCATTTGGGAAACTTTTATAACAACACAGGGTCACTGTCATTAAACAAAAGTCTGCGGAAGATCTCAGCAAATTTTTATTCTAAGACATCGACGTTAGAAATGAGACGGACTCAGCTAGAAGTCCAGACGATCTGGGCAATTTGAAGTTGTTTTCGGGCTTTGTTTGCAGCATTGAAGTAGATTTTCACTTTTGTTATTTTATGCAAGTGTGTAGAGATTAATTAGTTACACAAAGAGAAGTTTGCGATTTGCTTATTTTTTTCTGAGAAAGGGAGAAGTATATTGAAAATTCTTAAATAAGACCCTGATTTCTTTTTGATTTTTAAATTCCTAATAAAATGTGAAATTATTTGGAGTTTTGGGGAAAATTTACATTTTGAAGAAAAAAAATCTTGATGGGGGAATTGTTAGAGATTTGCTTATTTTTGCTGACAAAGAAAAAGATGCATCAAAAATATACAAAGTAGTAAATTTTTTGACACGGAGATAGCCATTCAATGATAAACTTATTACCAGATTTGAATTTGATTTACAAACATCATTTTTGGTACATAATTTTTTTTCCATAAGATTTTGCGCTGTGGTATATTAATTTGATTTCTAATAGACATCAGTACAACTTTTCATTGTCGCAGCGAGACAGTTTTGTACAACGTAACAGTTGAAACCTGTCAGTGAGACATTTTATTTAAGATATTTCGCTGCCTGGTTGCATGGTGGTGAGAGGTGTCGCCAACTATAACTTATAGTTGCATGGTGGTGAGTGGTGTCGCCAACTATAACTTATAGTTGCATGGTGGTGAGTAGTGTCGCCAACTATAACTTATCGTTGAATGGTGGTGAGAGGAGTAGCCAACTATAACTTATCGTTGAATGGTGGTGAGAGGTGTCGCCAACTATAACTTATCGTTGAATGGTGGTGAGAAGTGTCGCCAACTATAACTTATCGTTGAATGGTGGTGAGAGGTGTCGCCAACTATAACTCAGGCTGTAGATAAGATTCTCCGAGCTAACTGATGAGTGACGGATCAGCTTGCATTTTCTCCGCTAGTGATTCGGCATCCACTCAACAGCAATGTTGCCGGAAATTTCATATGTGGAAAATTCGCAGCCCAATTAGGAGGTTAGGGAGTGTGATGCGGAGAACAGGTGATTACAACCACCAAGTACTTTCCGATGGAAATTTTTTTAACGCATTGAACGTATGTGTATTTTCTTCAGATCGTTTTTAAGAATCTTTTGCCAAACACTGAAAAAAATTAGCGCAGCTGTAATGCGACGGTATTAAGAACCAAAATCAAATTATAAATTATTTAAGGAACCTGAATAAAGAGTTTTTGTTATTGTATACAGGCGTAATGTATCGGCTTTCGCCTCGCAAGAGATGATCCAGGTTCGAATTCCAACGATGGCTTGTTAATACTAATTCTTCACCCGGCTCGCTCCCACCACAAATCTGAGGTAAAATATCCTCAGTGGTAGACGGATCATGGGTTAAAATCCTCTTGATTTCAGGTTAAGCATTGGTGGTTTCCATTTAACGGAAATGTTGGTTAGTTTCTTCAGAAAGTCTTCCACGAGGGCTAGTTTTAATGCTTGATCTAGGAGTTCCCTTGTCTTCTGGGTAGGCTTCAAAATTACATGGCTACAGAGTTACAAAAGCATTCATTGTCGTAAACTCGGAATTAGGTCGGCTGTTTAACACCAGTTATAAAATAAAATATTCTTTAAGTAGTATTTAATACTGTTTTGAGGTTTCCGTTTATAATTTTTTAAAAGAAGTTAAAAAGAGTTACAGGTATTTTCATACGTTACTGAAAGCAGTTGTATACAATTATTTTGTGAGAGGCACTCTAAAATATTTTGGTCCCACTATGTTTCTGGAATTCTGAAATCCCATTCTGAAGCTTTGAGAAAAACGTACCACGTAACGTTTTAAATTTGCCCAGAGGTCCTCGCTTCAGATATATGCGAAGTATAAACATAGAATATTAGTTGTTTCTACTTTTCTTTGCACAAAGGGCTTTTACTGAGAACCCCCAGTATTATGTTAAAAGCTTTCAGCTGTTGCTACATTCCCTGAAGCAAAATTCCTAAATTGAGTAACAATGTCACTTAGCACCTTCTATTAAGTTTTTAAATTTTCTTTATTTTATTCAGGTCTAAACAGTATTGTTTCTGACATCTTGATGCATACTTTTTATTAAGGAACTGTATCAACGATCGATGGTACAACGAATCAAATAGATCAGTATCTCTGTATACGATCTTACCTCTTTTTGATGATCTGATATCAACTGGTCTATGGTTGCAGTCGGTGTTTTACTTTCTTTTATTGCACACGGCATACCAGGAAGTACTTCTGTGACGCAATTGCTCATAAAACTGTGCTCCAAAGCTTCTGCAGCACTGATCCGAAGTGTGGGTTGCATTTGCAAAAATAAACCCATGAAGGTGATTAGCTCCGAAATTTTGATTTCAGAAACTTTGCAGTTGGGATAAGTTGCGCTTAGAAAGGATGTCACATATTTTTTGCTTGCAAAGCATTCCATATAGTCTTTCACAGCTTCGATACTACCTGCTTTGGAATTCCGTACTGTTAAATTATAATATCCTTTCCCTATGAACATGTAAGCCAATAACAAACCTAAAGAATTTAAAATAAGCATTTGAGTAGTTTGCCTCTTTTCAAAAAGGAAACAAATAATTTTTTAAGTAATGATCTATTTCTCACTTTTATTATTTTCTTAAGCAACTGAGACTTCAATTTTTGTAAGAGGCGATATGTGCTCCAGTAAAGCGTCTGTTATCGAGAAATTATTCAGTGAACTCTGAATCTTGAAATCATTCTGATGCCTTTTAACACTGACAAAATGTAGGTACTACTTCTTCCAAGAATTGAACTTTCTGGATATTTTCTAAGCTGTTCAAAACTGTGTCAGGTATGAACTTACTGAAAGGTTTCCCATTGCGATTCTGGAGCACTTATCAGCTTTTACGAGAATCGGAGCTACTCAAAATTATGTCAAATATTATGAACTTACTGAAAAAATATATCACGGTTACAATGAAGTACAAAAATAATAAATCTAAGTTAAGTAAAAAGAATTATACTTTAGCTAATATAATGTGTGACACGGTATTGTATTTAATTAACTTCATACTGATTAACGTTCTAACTTATGTGGAGAAACTTAGCTCGATCCATTTTGTTTATAAGCGATCAGCTGGTGCTGGCGTCATCGGTCACATGTGTGGGTATCCTTGATGTTCTTCTTGAAATGCAATTACCCAATTGCAGTAAATACCTTCTGTTGAGAAATTTTTAAACTACCCTAGTTTTCTAACTTGAGACTGTTATTGACAAATTCGGCTTTTCAAAAATGTATAATTATTCCATTCGAGATTAATCATGTGTTTTTATGATGGATTAAAGTTGTAAGTTCAGTAAATAAATTTAAAAAAACAAAACAAATTTTTTTAAAAAACTAGTTTTTAACTAATGGTTTGTACATTAATTTGGCCATATGCGCACCCCTTTATCTCTTAAATAAAATATTATTTTTAATGCATGAAGCTTTTTTTACGTCTTAATGTAATTTACATCTTTGTAAGTTTAAATTCAACTCAGAAGACAATGGTACTAGGTCAAATATAGGGAAAATCTTTCATTGATAAAACTCACACTATACACAGTAAAAACAATAAACGTAACTTACCACAAGACCAAAGGTCAACTGGCATAGGTGCTACCTTTATCTTTTTAGTAGTAAGCAACTCTGGTGGTCTTAAAGACCGAGGAAGTGGGCAAAACCTTTTTGCTTCTTCTGCATAGGTTAAACCTGAGAAATCTGCCACCGTCACCCTGCTGTCAGATGCCACGAAGATATTCTCCGCTCTTATATCCAAATGGCAAAGATTCCGTTCATGAAGATAAGCCAATCCTGAGAAGACTTGGCGAGCAAATAAGCGACACTTTTCAGGTGCAAATGGATCGTTTCTGAATGGTTTCTTTTGTAGAAATAAAAAAAGATTCGTGTCCATAATTTCCGTGATAAAAATCACCGCTCCTTCCACGTTTAGTATGGTTTCTAACAAACGGAGGATGTTTTGGTGATTTAGTTTGGGCCACTCTCTAACTTCAAGCATGTTGACAAACCTGTAAAGAGAAAAAATTAATTTCGAACTTCTTGGAATGTTTTTTATACATAAAATCAATTCAAATTTTAAAGAAACAGCTTAAACTTGAAAATTCACTTGCAATTCCTTTGCAAATTGTTTTTATGAAAATCATTCAAATTTCAAGTATCAGCTTAAGATTCAAAACATATAAATTTATGTAATAAACTAGCTGTACACTGCGTGCGCTGCAACGCTTTCAGTCTTAGTTGTATTTAGTTGTTGTTAATTTACGTCGCACTAGAGCTGCACAATGGGCTATTGGCGACGGTCTGGGAAACATCCCGGAAGATGATCCGAAGACATGCCATCACAATTTTGATCCTCTGCGGAGGGGATTGCATCTCCGCTTCGGTAGTCCGACGACCTGCACGCGAAGTCGAGCACTTTACGGTAGCACAGTTTAACGAAGACCAATACCGCACACCCTCGGTTCCTACGCAGACTGATCCAAGTGGTCACCCACCCGCACACTGACCGTAGCCAGTGATGCTTGACTTCGGCGATCTGTTGGGAACCGTGTCTTAACGATCAGTCCCCTGCGGGACTTAGTTGTATTTAGAGGAAACTTTGTTTTTTTGAAATGAAAATAATTTACATAATTTCAATGTGAAAAAGCATTTGACAATTTTACGGTTTGTTGTAAACTCATTTATTCAAGTGCTTTTGAATGCACAAAGTTTTTTGTCTTACCGCTCGGAACTTGTACGAATAAATTTGGCTTTTCGGCACTTCAGCAGGCCACATAGAGCTGTTCATGGAAGAAGCATGGATTTTTTAGATATAGATTATAACAGTTTAGATATACAAGCAAGGCAACTAGTCCATCCCATCACTTTTAAATTAGTTAATATGTAACTCTGTACACGTTTGTTTTCACGCAAGCAACATATGTAACAAGTTTGTTTTCATATACAAGCAACGTAACTAAACAATCTCGTCTTTTTTAAATTACTTGATAGGTAACACGTTTGTTTCAATATGCAAGCAACGCAACTAATCCATCCCATCTCTTTTAAATTAGTTGATATGTGACACTGTACACGTTTGTTTTCATGTGAAAGGAACATAACGAATCCACCTCATAGCTTTTAAATTAGTTGACAAGTAACACTGTACACGTTTGTTTTCATATGAAAGGAACATAACGAATCCACCTCATAGCTTTTAAATTAGTTGACAAGTAACACTGTACACGTTTGTTTTCATATGAAAGGAACATAACGAATCCACCTCATAGCTTTTAAATTAGTTGACAAGTAACACTGTACACGTTTGTTTTCATATGAAAAGAACATAACGAATCCACCTCATAGCTTTCAAATTAGTTGACAAGTAACACTGTACACGTTTGTTTTCATATGAAAGGAACATAACTAATCCACCTCATAGCTTTTAAATTAGTTGACAAGTAACACTGTACACGTTTGTTTTCAGGAACATAACGAATCCACCTCATAGCTTTTAAATTAGTTGATATGTTACACTGTACACGTTTGTTTTCATGTGAAAGGAACATAACGAATCCACCTCATAGCTTTCAAATGAGTTGATAAGTAACACTGTACGCGTTTGTTTTCATATGAAAGGAACATGACTAAATCACCTCATAGCTTTTGAATTAGTTGATAAGTAACACTGTACGCGTTTGTTTTCATATGAAAGCAATGTAACTAATCCCATATCTTTTAAATTAGTTGATATGTAACACTGTACAAGTTTGTCTTCCTATACAAGCAACGGGAACTAAGACATCCTATATCTTTATTAAATTTGTCGATATGTAACATGTTTGTCTTCGCATACAAGCAACGGTAACTAAGACATCCTATCTTTTTTAACTTTGTTGATATGTAACTCTGTACACGTTTGTTTTCATATACAATCAACGTAACTAATCCATCCCCTCTCTTTTTAATTCATTTTATTTCTGAGGCACCCAAGAGTTTGATTTTTATTGGACTAAAAAAATAGTACTCTAAGCACTTAACTATTTAAGCCTTAAAAAATTATTTATTTAATAGAAATAAAATTAAAATACCTGTTTTCAACTATCTTTGCTGCTTTAATGACTCGGTCAGCGCTAACTACTTTATAAACCAAGCCATAAGTTCCCTTTCCTAATACATCCTGACTTTCGTAACCTTTAAGTTTGAGATATGATGTGGCTGATTTAATTGTATCTGACATTTTTATAATTTTTTTACAGCATTGACAAAAAGTATCTATGTCCTAAATTGTTTTTTTTTTAATCTTACTGCTAAATTTTTAAAAGCTGCTTTAAAATTTTAATAAACAAATTTCCTGAACTAATATAAAAACAATGGCAAAAGTGACGTAGATATTTTAATTGTTTGAAAGAACTTAAAATTTAGCAATGTTTGTTGTTCTAAACAATCGTTTAAAAAAAAGTAATGAAACATTGTTACTTCATTCTATTATCTTCAACATAATATTAAAAGAAATTATTTTTCATAAGAAAGAAAATAACACAGTAGTTACTTTTAATACACAGTAATTAGTTTAGTTCGGCAGCATATCAAATTTAACATCAACGATGAGTTTCTGAAATATGTCATTTTGTTTAAAAATACATTTTTATTCATGAACTGTTTGAAAATTGAATAAAATCAAAAAATTCTGACTGAAGCATTCAAAAGCTCAGAGTAATATTGCGCCGTTTATAAGCAATATAAATATTTGAAAATTAGTTGAAAATAGCCCAAGTAATTATCAATTGTATCCCATATAATTCATTTATTACAATAGAAGTTGTATTACTATTTTAAAAAAAAAAAAAAAGAGGACATTTTCTAAATCTCAGCTATTTTTCAAGTCGAATCAGAGTTTGACTTTTAAAGTTTCCAGTATTATTCCAGTATTTATTAAATTAAATAACAAACGTAGAAAAAAAATTGACGATTTAACTATAATTTTCATTAAATTATGTGTCAAAAAATTTAAAAACTAAGGCAGCCTGCATAAAAAAAAAGTTTATTTCCTTGTCTTCTGGATTGGTTCAAAATTGCAAGGCTATGGAGTTGAACATTAGCAGTCGTAAACCCAAAATTGGGTCTGATGTTGAAGGACGGATATTTTAAAAAATATTAGCAGGCGCTAACGTTCTGGGTCACATGTGTGAGTATTCCTGATCTTCTTCTTGAAGTGCAAGTACCCAATTGCCGATTTTCACCCTGTCGGATACTTTAAAATATAAGAATCGATTTTCGATCTTATCCATTATCCTTATCGATTCGATCTTATCGATTATCCTTTGATAATTCGATAAAATCGATTTATCAATGGATATACAATAACATATCTTTTATAAATAATTTATATTTGTTTGATTTCTGTATGAAAATAAAACAAACACCTAATTTTATTGTACCGATATACTTCCGTGAAAGAAGTATCACATCAAGAACAATAAGTTACATTTCCTCAACTTATTGTTCATTTAACTTTCCCTTAACATCCTAGTTCTGGCATATTTACCATAACTTAAATCATACGCCGAGGAGTTACTGTTCCGCTTGATTTATACTGCTCAATTTCGTTGCATGCTTTTTCCCTTGTTAGAAAATTAATTGATGTAAATTGGTTAATGTTAAGTGTACATAAACAATCATTTTTCTGTCAACTAAATAAAATATTGAAAGTTCTCATTATTAGCATTTATGGCTTTATTTCCTTTCACTAATCCCTGTCAAATTTTCATGTTTTGTTGTTCTTATTATCGGCTTAGATTGTTCTGGCGCTGCAATAAAATCTAATAAGATAAGATTTAAGAACATATAAAATTCATTTATTCAGCAGATTGGATTTATTCAGGCAAATTTAATTCATTATAAATAAAGGTTGAGAACTAATATCGGAATTACTTCTTGTCCTCTTTCCTTCTTTGTTCTTTTATTTTTCTTGAAGTTTTAACTTCATATTTATAATATTACATAATTTTGAACAGATAATATCGTTTGAGTTTTGTGCAGAATAATCGTTTTCGATATTCAATCTTATCCATTCAAATTAAATGGAAAAGCTTATTTGCTGATTTTTTATTGGTTCGAAAAATTGAGAAAAGTAAAACGATTATTATTGATGGATTTCAATATTTACGACAGTTTTGATTGGGTTAAATCTAACTTCAACTTCGGATTGACTTTTTCTTGTCAATGAAATATTTTTAAATACTATATTTGCTATTTAATTCTTTGTGTTTTCTATGTTTTAAATATTTGATATCTACTCGCATGTTACCTATAATTAACTCGTTTTTGACGAGGAATCTAAAAATAAAAATGTATAGTTGCATGTATGTTATATTTTTAAAATTGATATACTGTATGTTTTAATTAAAATATCGTTTGGCATTTTTCAAGCAATTAAAATCGTTTAAATAGACATTGAAAAACAAAAAAGGGATTTATTCAGATATGGAAAAAAATTCTACAGTGAAAAGTTCATAGAAAAAACGATGCGCTGTTTTTCTTAAAATTCATTTGACTACTCTTTGGTATAATCACAACAATTTTCACAAAAATTAAATTATGAAAAGAAAACTTGCTTTAAGTTTCTAATTAAAAATGGTCCTTTCAGTATTTAAAATTTCAACTCAATGGTTGTATCTCGGTAGATCGCCAAACATATTTTTTTTTCATTCTTAACAGTTAAGAGTTCTCTAACCAATAATCGAATTTGGAATCTTTATATTCCATCGAATTCCGTGCACATTTTTTACACGGTTTCCATGTTTTATAGATTGTACGCAGTAAAACAAAATGTAACGTGAATCAAAAAAGCTGGAAAAATTTGGAAAAGAAAAGCACTACTTTCAAAGCAATAACTTTCGTGCAAATTTGAATTTCAGAAAACTCTCACTTTAAGTTCATAAGCAAAAATGTCCTTCCGGCATGTCGAATTTCCATTCTTTAGTTAAATTCCTGCCGCCTGTAGAGCGGTCTATATGGTATTTTTTTCAACAAGTTTAGCAGTTAATAAACTAATTATGGATTATTCATTTTTTTTTTGTTCCTTCGATCACCTCGTACATTTTTTTCACACCTTCGTAATTTCAAGTTCGAAATTCTTACAGCTTTTGCGCAGCGAAACAAAATGTAACGTTTAGTTAAATGCCGAAGACAGTCCTTCGATCTCCTTGTACGTTTTTTACACACCTTCGTAATTCAAGTTCAAAATTCTTACAGCTTTTGCGCAGCAAAACAAAATGTAACGTTAAGTTGTAAATGTAACGTAAGTAACGTTAAGTAAATGTAACGTAAGATTTTTTATTAGTAAAGAAGGATGAAATTCAAAAAAAAAAGAAAATTATACACCCAAACACTCTTACTTGTCTTGCAGTTAAGAAAAGTTTAATGTCATCCCAGATTGGGAACAGATGAGGCAAATATTGTTCGAAACAATACAGAAAATAGAAATTTCTTTTGTAAAAATACTAGGCAATTATAAATTTAAGAGAATTTGCGGTTTGTAAAAAAAAATTATCTTAAATCTATTATGTTAATTAAATCTATTTGGGAATAATCTAAAAATTGCAGAAGGATCTAACAATGAGGTTAACACAGTAGGATTAAGAATTTCTTAACCAGTGCGATTAATCTTTAACTACTTTATGTGAAAAAGATCATCAAAACCGGTTATAGTGTTTCGAATTCCGCAAAAGCATAAAAGCGCACATTCAGTAATTATTCCGTTACGCTTGCTTTAATCCTTTTTCATTCGATTTCAATCACAATAATCTTCTTTTCCTACTTTTTCTGGAACAGGACAACTTTGATGTTGGCGAAGGACGGCATGAGGTCAATCAATCGCCACAGCCAGCCAATGACGCCAAATCACTTCTGCAATTTGCCTTGTTCAACTTCAGAGAAAGCTTAGACAAGTAAGTAAACTTTCTTCGTAATTATTTTTTTCTACATTTCCTTCCTCATATTTTCATTCAAACCGGCTGTCAATGGTGTCATTTAAAATTATTAGCACGCAAAATTATCGCAAATGAACTGTATTCCACAGAATTGCGTAGTGCGTTGGCGCAGATTATGTTTAAATGTTAGGATTAAGGAAAAATGTGGACTGTAATTTCTTGGTTTAGAAAAAAAGGATATTTCACTCCTAAGTAGGTGTTATTTTTTAAATCATATTGCAAAATATTTTTATTGCTTTATTTTATTACTTAGATAGGTCAAAAAGCTGACATGTTATGTTTTTATTTTTTTACTGTATTTACAAAACATACTTGATTTAATTTCCTTTTATAAAATAAAACGAAAATTTAAGTAATATTTTTTTATAACAAATTAATTATTAATACTCATAATTAAATTTTTTTCGGTTATTTACTCAATAAATCAATATAAAACAAATTACAATTGACATTAATTTTCTCGAATTTCTCTGACATTGCTATAAACATTTGCAATAATAAATTGCGTTGTAAATTACATACTGTGTTTAACATAATAAAATATCTGTTTTTTTACTTTCTGAAAAAAAGATTTCATCTCGCTTTTTATTAAGGTAAAAGTTACTTGAAATTGCTTTTATTATTATTAGCATTTTTTATTTTTTATTTTGTGTAAGATATGCTGTTTTGAAATTGTCTGCTGAATTAAATTGTTTTGGAAATCATTTTTCCACTTTGTGTAAATTTACAGAATTTTCTGTCTTTGAATTGAATTAGCACAATTTCGTGAATAATTGAAATAAAAATTTGAAATAATGCAATAAGAGCATTTTTTTAAAAATAAATCACTCATTTTTTTTTACAGAAAATAATTTTATTTTTAAAATTTTCAAGAAAGTTTTTTTTTTTACGAAAATATTGATTGTGAAAATTATAACTCATCAAGTACTTAATTACTTTAATTGTACTGATATTCATTATATTTATTGATCAAAATACCGATGTTTTGTCGGTGTTAATAAGAAAGGAATTTGGAAACAAGTTTATAAATGCAGTTTGTTTTTATATTGGTTAGTTTTAGAATTTGTTGAATTAATTCTAGTTTCGAGGATATTACAAGGTTTATTATTGCCTAAAACGAAGTATATAAAATTTTTCTTGTGACATTTTTTTATACAACCAAATACATAATGAGGCATTTGTGATGTGTTTCTACCATTTATTTATTCCTTAAAAACCGTTTTAGTACAGCGAAAACCATTTTGGTTGATTAAAAACCATTTCGGTTTTGATTAAAAAAAAAATTAAAAAAATCATTTTGGTACCTAAAAAAACTTTCAGTTCATAAAAAACAATTTTAGTTCATAAAAAAGAGTATGTATAATTAATTTGCAAGCAAATTTCTTATACATCAAAACAGAATCTCTTCTTGTTAAAAAAATTGCATTGTAACTGTTAATTATTGTTGCATTTTTAATTCAACTAATTAATCCATTCAATTTTAAGAAAATAATTTATAAAACTGAAGTTTAATTCGAAAAAATGTCACCTAATTTAAATTGTTATTTGACTGATAATTACGATGGCTATTATCAAAAAGTTGATAATACAATTCAATGTTTTAATTCCTATTGAAGATACTAATTTTCTAAAAATTAACAAACGATATAAAATATTAAAGAAAAATGGCAGAAAATAAAAATAAACCTTTTCTGTCTAGGAACTAGGTAATTTCTTCTCGCCAAAATTTGAAATTATTTGCGAATTTCGTCAATGCTTGGTGCTACAGAAAATCTTAATTTATACGTTATCGAAGTAATCGACATTTGCAGCAATAGCGTGGTGCTGTTAGTAGATAAATTAATTCTTTATAAAATCGTGGGAAGGATATTTCCCAGCGAATTAAATAACTTTTAAATGTCGGTGGGAAGCTATTTTCACACTCATGATATTTGTTGATAACTTCAGAATTAAAGTCAGAAAAAAAATTTTCAATCAAAAAAACTTTGCTTACATAAATGAAGAGCTTGATGAAGCAGATAAGTGACATTTTCAGGGGTCAACAAACGATATTAATAAGAAAAAACTACATAAAGTAGTCTCATTAATATGGGTATGTTTAATGCAACAAAATTGCTTTTGTAACACTTTTCTGTTGACATACCTAATCCACATAAGTTTTGAGTATGCGAGGTAATGAGCTAGTGGTCAATAAATGAGTCAAACGAGATAGTGGTAAATAAAATCAGGTGAAGAATTATTAGCCCACCTTCTAATAAATCTGCACTAATATAGTATCTGTACTAAAATAAATCTATGTGCACGCCTATCTGTGACGTACATATTTACAGCGATAAAGCGTATGACACCATGTGAGCCGTCATGAGCTTTTAAGCTTATGTCAACTCACACGCTTGATATTTTAATTCTTTCTTGCCAACGGGAAAATGAGGACTTTCTTTGTCGCCGTGTTCGAGAAATATATACACTGGTAAGTACTTATTTTGGAATTTAACAGCGATATTTTGTCCTCGTGATATTTTTTATACGCAAAATTTTGCCCCTTAATATTCTGACAACGCTATTTTGTCCGAATACACATTTTTATGAAAATCAAGTTTGGAGAAAATAAATAAAAAGAACGAGTATATTACCCATAGCTCTATTAATTCAGATGAGCAGATTTTTATAAAAATCTGCAAAAAAGGAGAGAGAACAATTCAATCACTCAGTAAAAAGAAGTTTAAAAAAAAAATCGACGGAAGAATGAAATGAATAAAGAGCAGAAAATAGTGTCAATCAAATTAGTTGAGATTTTAGGAGAAACTTCACTGTAAATCCTATCATAAAATCAAAAGTTATTGAGAATAATTATTTTTTCTTTAACTACGCACACGATAAAGCATTGCTACGAAGCACTACGGATAACGACACTAGTTTGATAACATAAATTATTATTTTCAAGTATCGTTTCCCAATAATCCTAAATTAATTAAAAATAATAATCTTAATTTAAATAATTTTCCTTGCAGATATGAAATGTTACGGACGCGTGATGGTTCTATAAGAGGTTCCATCAAACTAATAGAGAGCTTAAAAACCAAAAAGAAAAAGGGAAAAAAAGATAAAGACACATCAGATTGGACGTGGAAAGAGCTTGCAGATATGGTTAAATATACTAAGGTAAGTTGCGTCCATTTTTATATTAATGTATGCGTCCATACAGAATTATACCAATATATAAATGATTTTAACCATATGTGTGTGATGTATGATCCCCTCTGCAGAGGATCAAATTTGTGATGGCATGTCTTCGGATCATCCTCAGGGATGTTTCCCAGACCGTCGCCAATAGCCCATTATGCAGCTCTAGTGCGACGTAAATGAACTACTACTATGATGTATGATTATACTCGCACATAATGCCTACATGTTAGACTGGGGAACGCATTTTTGTTGCATTTTTACAAATATTTGATCTTGCCAAATTCGGGTGTGGAAATTTCAAATCTGAAATTAGTTTTACTTCCAAAACTACAGATTTTTTTTTAAAAAAAAAATGGCATTGTTTGTCTATTTTTTAATTGAAATGTACAAGATTAAGAAAGTTATAAATAACAGAGGGTCACATAGATATTGTGACAAACTTCTAGATGAGTTAGGGGACATCATCAGGAACCCATTATCCGAAAGGTCGTCGTTCGCGGCTAAGGGCGCTTCACCTATTATGACTTGTTTGGAAGCGTACGAAGAAACAGTTCATAATAGAGGAAGCTCCCCTAGTGGCGTATGACTATATTTTCGGGCATTGGGTCCTATGCAATTGTAATCCAGATCATATGCCTCAACTCCCCCAGAAGAGTGTCGCAACATCGGTGTGATCTCCCGATATATACAACTTTTTTAAAATTGTATATTTCCTAAAAATGTCATTTTAGAAAAAATTGTAACTTGGAGCAAGAAACCGATCGCAGATTTGAAATCGACGTTATGAAAGTATGTAAGATACGTTTTAAAAAAAAAAATCTCATGAAAAAAAAGCAACAAAAAAAATGTATCCAGTGATATTTATGTGCCACTTTGAATATTAAAATGTAATTTTTTGTGCCATGAAAAAGTTTATGTAATCTGTTCATTACTATCAATTAGAGTTTCTTTATTTTTTTTTAGTCTCCTTTAATGGCTTCTTTGCTCAAATTTGAAGCACCTGAGCTTAACAAGTTAGCTTTAGAATGTTTTATCGGTAAGTAAAATACGATATTTTATTAACTTTACGCAGTTAAGTTATTCAATTATTCACGGCTATTGTATCTCCAAAAATGGAGGAAAAAAAATCACAAACATATTACTTTTATTACACTATTTTGCATATTAAAGTTTTTAATCGTTTTTATTTTTCTGTAGCTATTATGAGGTACATGGGAGATTATCCTATGACAAAAAATCAATCAGAAGTCGACTGTGTGTATACAATATTAGTAGTAAGTACTCTATTAATTATTAGTATTCTACTGATTTGTATTATTGGAGTATTTGAAGTTGTACGTTTATTCAAACAAATACTGTAAAAACGTATTGTAAAAACATGTATTGTAAAATATAGTAAAAACATTGTAAAATTGTATTGCAAAATATTGTAAAAACATGTTGTAAAAACGGGAGAAAATTTAGTCTAATCGAAAAACTATTGTAGTTACCTAATTTTTTGAAATTGATGTTTCCAACAATGCTTTATTTGACTTGAAACTTATGTATAGATTTCATAATGAAGTATAATCGATTTGCTTTATGTTTTTAATGTTTTATTCGTAAATGTTATTTTGTTTTTTAACAGACTTGCCATAAATATCCTCAACTTAGGGATGAAGTATATTGTCAACTTATGAAGCAAACTACAAACAACAAAAGTCCTAAACCGTAAGTTGTTTATTTTTGTATCGCTTTGAACAATTTTCTTTTTAAATTGCTAAATAAATTTTTATAAGTGATTATTTTTATGCAATAATTTATTATAATAGTTCTTTGTGCAAATTGTGTTAGTATCTTTCAAACAAACAATCATTTATTTCATTCGTCCATAGCAAGATCTATTATTTCATTCGTCCATAGCAAGATCTATTAATACTTGCAAATGACTTTCTATTATGTAAGAAATATGTATTTTTCAAAATAAATTTATCACAGTTATTTTACTGTGACAAAGCTATTTGTACAAAATATCGGTACATTTTATCCCCAATGGTACTAAAATGAACTAAGTATTAATAAGTCAAAATTGCATTTTGCTAATAAGTTAATACTTTTATTATTATGTAGTTTAATTATGTAGTTTCCATTTTTTAAATAATAGCGCATTAATTTTTAAATTTTTTTTTGCCACTTTCAAAGTACACAGCAATCAGTACCCAATCACGTACCTGGATCTAATGTAGCTTTTTTATTGTTATAACCATGTATCTTAGTATGGTGAAAGCTGTATTTTTGTAATAATTCTCTTAAAAAATTCTTAAGTACATTTATTACATGGGAAACAAATATATGTATAATTAAAATGGGTATTATTCAAAGCTTTCTCCTAAGGAAAATAAGGTTTTAGTACTTAAAACTTTATTGTTATAACCATGCATTTTTGTAATGATTCTTTAAAACAAAAATTAAGTACATTTATTACATGGGAAGCAAACATATGTATTATTAATATGGGTATTATTCGAAGCTATTTCCTAAAAAAAAAAAAGTTTCAGTGCCTAAAAATTCGCGTGACGAAATAAATTTTATTCTATTTCATATGATGGCAGAGCCTTCAAATAAGTAATATCGTAAAATATCTATATATGCATATTTTAAAAAAATTTGGAAAATTAATGTCTTTACATTAAAGATTTGTTTCGTTCATTGAATAGGATTTTTTTCGTGCATTGAAATAGATTCACAATTTTCTTGAATAATTATGCGAGAAATTGTAACCATGTATCTTAGTATGGTGAAAGCTGTATTTTTGTAATGATTCTTTTTTTATTAAAATTAAGTACATTTACTACGTGGGAAACAAATATATGTATGATTAAAATGGGTATTATTCGAAGCTCCTTCATAAAAAAAAATTTTTTTTTAGTGCCTAAAAATTCTCATGACAAAATGAATTTTATTCTATTTCATATGATGGCAGAGCCTTCCAATAAATAATATCATAAAATATCTATGTATACATATGTAAAAAAAATTTGGAAAATTAATGTCTTTCCATTAAAGATATTTTTCGTTCTTTTAAGCATTGAAATAGATTCACATATTTCTTGAATAATTATGCAAAGAATTAGCCTTTTCCTTATTAAAGTAGCATTAGCGCTGAAATTCAAAAAAGTTCTTGGTGTTGAATCCTGTCAAATTATGATTGTTTAACTAGTACTTTTACTTCATATTCATGTATCTAATTATTTATTTTTTGAAATCTCATTATTTACGTTTCAGAGACAGTTGTCAACGTGGATGGCGCCTGTTTTCTATAGTTGCTGCCTACTTTGAATGTTCTGATGCCTTGAAGCAATACCTGTTCAAATATTTAGAAACGGCCGCTTATGACAAACGTCGAGCTTATCATGGTACATCATCTGCATATTACCTTGTCCTTCTTCGTGCCTATTACTCACCTAGTTCTTATTTATGTCTTTTTGATTTGACGATATTGACTTCACGATATTTGTGTTTAAACACTGCTTAGTTACACTTGTGTAATCGATGTTAATAAAAAAAAGCTGTTCATTTATATCAAAGGGAAACACCCATTGTGAAACTTTTAAATAATTTAACTTTTTAATCATAATTTGACAGTTTTGAGACCATTTTTCCGAAAGCATGAACTGAGACTTCTATAAACAAAAAAAGAGATTACATTTTGTAGTGACGCTCTTATGGATGAAATAATGAGGTTTCACATCTTCTCATGTTCACTTACGCATATTCTGAATTGGATGTGTTTGAGCAGTTGTTTCAGAACATGGATCTACTAGAAAATGCATCGAGGGACCAAGATTGGGGTGTCTAGATTTTGATCAATAGATCTAGATAGGTTTAGACCTACCTTAAGTCTTATCCTATATCTAACTATAACTAATTAGTATTTAAAATATAGGCTGTGTATTAGCAGTTACTTTAGAACATGGTTCTACTAGAAAATGCACCGAGATTGAAGTGTCTAGATTTTGCTTCAAAATATCTAGATAGGTTCAGACCTACCTTAGGTTCTATATATATATATAAAGTTCAAAATGTAGAGAAGACAAGGGAAAAATTACAGAACAATGAAAAAAGGGGGGGAAAGAAAATAATAATAAAAATAAAAAAAAAATCGGAATTTTTTTTTTTTTTTTTAAATCTGGAAAATAAAAGATCTAATCTTTTCATCAGCTCACACGATTATATCCACAAAAAAAAGAGTTACTTATTGTGTTCTTACTTTGTGTTCTATTTTATTTGTTGTAATTTTTTTGTAAAATTTTTTGAGTGCTTCTCACACTATTGTATTGATATATTTTGCTTTAGCTATATTGATGCAATATTAGAAAGCACTCTTTTTTGCGAATATAATCGTGTGAGCTGATGAAAAGATTATATCTTTTATTTTCCGGATTTTTAAAAAAATTGTGTTCTTTTTTTCGTTTATTTTTTCTTCCAGTTTTTTGTTATTTTTATTATTATTATTTCTTTTTTTCCCTTTTTTCACTGTCAAGCTTTAATAGTTTTTGATTGATTGATCTACTATGTCTGATTTTAAAACCACCTTTAAACCTTTCCGGCACAGTGTCTGGTCCACTCATTCCAAAAATATTACAAACAACAAGAAATGATAAACTGTGTATTTGCTTCTAAATAGCTGCTAATTTTTAACAACAACAATTGAAACATCTTGGGGCTTAAGAGCATCCCTTAACTTACCATCCATGATCTACGACCATGCATTCTAATGGTTGCAGTTACTACTGTGCTGTCAGACCAAAAAATCCTCTAATGTCTTCTGCAGGAAAAGGTTAAATTTTTAAACAATTTTGTTGGAGGCCGCCATTAACGCATTTATTTAACAGAAGTAAAACCACTGTGTAACAGAAATAGCATTGTTAAAAAAAATAGAACAGATTTTAATACATAATCTTAGCAGCAGTTTTCCATTTAATAAGAAACAGCACGTTTGTAAAAGAAGTTATTGAAATATATCTTAATTATTTACAGGAACTGCTATGGTGTGCTTGCAAAATTTAAGAAAAACTTTCAAATATGGCGGACGCAAAAATGTACCTAGTATAGAAGAAATATCAGCTATATCAGTGAGTATTGATTATTATTTTTTTTTAGTATTATTTTCATTATTATTAGTAGGATTATTATTTTCAAGTAAAATACTGAAATAATATGAATTTGTCCATTTTAATTTCTGTTCTAAAAATTAATTTGTTTGCCTCAAGGGGCAGAAAAGGGATTCTACGTCCCTGTCAACATATGAAAACTCCCTGAATGCAATCTTCCTTATTTATTAAGAAAATGATTACTATTTTTGAAAACTTTTTTTTCTTCATTTTATTCATTGAAATGTGTTTATAGAACCTAGTTATCAAATTTTAAAGTTGTAAGTAATTCGAAAACTTTTTTGAAGTTCAAAGCTTTTTAAAGTTAAAAATACTTACTATGAAATTTAAATCTTGGTAACTATGTTAAATATATTACATTTCTAAAAGTAAAATGAAACTAAAAGTTTTTAAAAATATATTTACTAATCTCTGGTTTTAAATAATTCTCTTACGGTTAACATGAAAGAATTGGAATCCTTTTTTACGCTAGAACCCTTAAAGGTATACAGTTTATCAATAGTCCGTACTATAGATTTCTAATTCTTTTTAAAAATTTAGTCTGTATTTGTTATAATTATTTATCAAAAACGGAAACATTTTTTATTAATGATAATGAAAAACGTTAAGTTAACGTTATTTCCTGTAGTTAAGGAAATGGAGAATTCTCTCTTCCATAGAATTTAAAATCATTATCTTTGAGCAAAAATGAAACTTGAATATATTTTGAAAACTACCTGGACAGTAAAATGATTGATAGCGATTAAAAATGATAGGCTAGTAAGGGTTTTGAACTTGAGACTTTAGGATTGGAAGATTTACACTTTTCTGTTACGTCAATGGACTTGTACGTTTAACGAAATAACTGGGTTTTTTTCCCTATTATTATCATTATTGCAGAATAAATAATATTTTAGGGAGCGGAACTATACGTAAGAGCTATTTAAGCAGTCCAAAAAATAAATGGCACTTGAATTCAACATCCTTTAACCTAAAGAAAGTTTTATTTGATATCAAAGTGTTATGTAGTTTTTATTTTATGTCGATTTAGTGGTCTATAAATCTGCAGTAGCACAGACATTAAATCCAATAATTTATTATTGGGAAGGTGTGACGAAAGAAAATAAAAAATAAAAACTTTAAGCCTAAATCTTATGAGTACCATGTCCTTCGATCTAAATTTAAGTTTTAAATCATCTTGCATTAATTATTAAAAAGTTACTTTTCCCAAAAGGCTTTAATTATCTGAAATCAACTTTTTTTCTTTCAACGTTTATGAATTTCTATTTTTAACGTTCTTTTGACATCAATAATTAGAAAACCGCAATTTGAATTTAGCGTAAAAAATAATACAGAACTTTAATTTAGAAACACTATTAATCGTGCGAATTTAAAATCAATTTCATTCTTCAGGTGAATTATTCATATTGTAGGGGAGAGTGGGGTCAATTGTAACAGGTTACGATTGTAACAGAGCAAAAATTTCGAGTGTCGGGTTCTAGATTTGGTTCCTAGGTGGCGCACAAGGTGTATTTAATAAATCTACATGTACACCCCTGATGGCAATCATTTTTATGTACTTTTGAAAGAGTTAGATCACAAAAGATATTTTCACGCCACGCAAGTACTTTTTTTGGTATTAGAATATTATATTGTAACAAAGTAATTTTGTTTAAACAAATAAAAATTAGTAACCGAATATGTAAGTGGACACCTTAATTAACATTTCAATAAAAAAAAGATTAGTTTTGCTAATTAACTAGCATTGTTTTTAACAAATGAAGCTGAAATGGCGTCTTGGGGACAATTGCAACAATAAGTAAAGGGACGATTGTAACAGCTGAAAATAAATAATTTTACGTTTACAAACCATTACTTAACTCTTTAAGAACCACCAATAGTTTCCTATACCATTTATATTATGTTGCATGTGCATTATTTTATTTGTCACCTTTCACAGCATAAATTTAAATTTTTAATCCCTTAAAGTTAGAATCTTAACCCTTTAGGTCTCTGCTCATTATTATTTTTACTCCTAAAATATCACTACTATTTTAATCAATAAAGAAATATATCACAACTATGATACTATGTATAATTAACTATGTTTTAGTTGAATTTATGAACTGTTACAATTGACCCCGTAAGTGGGGACAATTGTAACAAGTGCTCGACTGTCAAAAATTGTTAATAACTAATATAATAACATTTAAAATTAGGTATTTATTTTTTTTCTAGTAGAGGATAGTCTACTTTACTCGTCTGTCAATTAATACTAATAATATATTGGATTTTTTGTTAGTTAAAAATAGTTAAGTAAAAAATGTTACAATTGACCCCACTCTCCCCTACAGTTAAGAGCCGTGGTTGGCTCAGGGGATATAGAGCTCGCCTCCCAATGAGGTGACTCTGGTTCGAATCCCAGCGATGGCTAGTAGATACGAATTCCGCACCCCTCTCGCACCGATAGCAGTCCTGACGAAAAATATCCTCAGTGGTAGACTGAGTTAGGTAGAGGTTTTAGATTCCCTTTGCCGTCAAGCTGAACGTGCGTGATTTTCTTCTCCATGCAACTCAAATGCGGATTAGTTCCATCGAAAAGTCTTCCACGAAGGCTAATTTCTCTCAATACTTGATCCAGGAGTTCTCTTGTCTTTTGGATTGGGTTCAAGGTTCAAAATTATAAGGCTGTGGAGTTGAGCATAGATTGGTATTGGTAAACTCAAAATTGGGTCGGCTGTTCAACGACAGTTTTGAAATAAAATATTGTACAGCTCATATTGTAATTTTCATCGTTTTCCTTTTTTCAGGCTGGAAGGAATTCGAAACGTCAAATATATCGACTTCCTGGTGGTACAGAACGAGTCATCAACACGAAATCTACGACAGTTGTTCAAGATATCATCGAAGAAATTTGTACCATTTTGAACGTTCGTAATCAACTGGAGATGGAAGAATTTTCATTATACTGTATAGTAGAAGGAGGTAAGTTCATTTAAATATGATTTTACTGTCGAACATTTTTCAAAAAACTTTTAATACACTTAATGCGCCTTCAACGGCACAATAAACTGCACCAAAGTTTCAATTAAGACTCATTCTCTTCTCACGGTTGAATCATAAACCTTTCAGGTAAGGATTAGTGTTATATTATACATTTTTATAAATGTAAGTAGGCAATGCTCTTAAACCTTATGGGAAATGGCTGTTATTTACTCATGATATGCAATGCCATACATTTTTATAAATACAAGTTGACAGTAACATCTCAAGATGCCTCTACCCTCGCCATCTTTGATTTTAGGTCAAATTTAGGGTCAGGCCCTGCGGAAGAAAGGTTCTGGGTTCGAATCCCGGGCAAGGCATGGAGGTTCTTTCATTCTCTGTACTATCTATCCCCACTGTGTGTGCAACGTTGGCCCACTTAATATGGTGCCCCTTTAAAATTTGACTAACAAATCTGCCCTTCAGATGCTTATATGACGAAATGTCGGTCTCCAATTGGGCATTGGATGAAAAAAAATCATATCGCTGTAAAGGATGAAATGAAATTCGGGTGGTGTAAACATACGGTTTAAAAGAAATATATGGGACGAATGTATGTTTTCTGCTATGGTTGCAAAAAGTCTCAATTTTCTGCTGTGGAAGAGGCATTTACACAAATGAAACTGTACTTTTTCTTCTTTAAAATTCCCTCGGAGCTAAACATTTGTAATGATATTTTTTTTGTTGCAATATTTCACTTCTACATTATTCTCTCCACTGATTTGATATTTTTCTATCAGTTGATTGATATTTAATTGTTAAAGAAGCTGTTACCTTCTATTGCTGCTAAATTCTTTTTGTTTTCAGAACTGTTAAAAATGTATTTTTCCCCACCGTATTTAAAATGTTTTTTCTTTTTCAATCTAGATCCTTACACAATGCCCCTGAACAGAGAGGAATACATCTTGGACGTGACGACAGAATTGCTCAAAAATGGTCAAGTGTTTTACTTGATATTCTGTCGGTCCGTTTGGTATTACCCTCTGAGGCTGGACAATCATTTGTACATTGAAGTCATATTTAATCAAGTCGCACCCGATTACTTAGAAGGTTTGCTCTTAGTCATGCCAGGAGAACGAGTCAAAGAACAGAATGTGGTAAGAAATTTAATTTATTATAAGTTACCAAAGTAACATTAATACCAAGGTTATTATAAGTTATCAAAGTAACTACAAAAAATGATTAATTTCATTTTCAGGTTCATTTGTGCGTTTCATATTTGCTTGAACGCTATCAGAATACTTTTTAATGAAATATGAAACTCAAATCAGAAATCCTAAGTTCAAGCATGTGAATAATATCCTGTACACTTAATTAATTTAGTAGAACATCTCTTTTGTTAAAACGCAGAATGATCAAAGGTGCGATTCCTAAGAAAGATATTTCTAGAAACAAACTGCAGTACCGAATGCCTTTCCAATTTTAATAATAATAAAAAAATGTATTTAGTGAAAAAAAAATGGCAATCCGCATTTATAACAAAATTTTGAGAAAATATAAGTACACCTTATACAGTTAAAATTCATATTTTTTAGTCATGCATCTGAGATTTCATATTTACTAATTTCTGTGCATCTTCAGTTTATCTATGCACAGGGCCGGATTAACCTATAGGCACACTAGGCACGTGCCTAGGGCCTACGAAATTCAGGGGCGTACGAAAAACTTGGGAGAAAAAAATTTGTTGACAAAAATAATTTAGCTTTAAGAGCAAGTGTATTTTGAGCAAAATTATGAAGATACAAATAAAAAAATAATATTTTTCGGTTATAAATTATTTTGCAGAATCTTATGATCTAATATATTACTTTTTTGCCTACCTTGCAAATTTATCTATAAATAATTTCAAAAGATTTACTTTTGACAATGTTAATTTCCTTCACTTAGTTATCATAGTAGTATCAGTATCATGAAAACTATGAAGCTATTTGTAGTATGAATATTTCTTGTAATTAATCTCACTATCAATTTCACTTTTTTCTTTGCTGGTTTGTTGTATTGTTGACGTGAAGTGTTTACATAGTTATCGATCGAACTAATCATAATGGTATCATCGATATCAACTGCAATATCGGCAGTATGTCGGTATTGCAGATAAAGTTCGATAAACAAATTTGTAAATTAAAATCCATATTAATAAAAATGTTTAAAAAAAAATATGCAAGAAAATTTTAGCATATATTTTGAAAAGAGGGGAGGAGTGGGGGAAGGAGGGGAGGACCCAAAAACGGCTATGTCTAGGGCCTACGAAAGGTGTAATCCGGCTCTGTATATGCACTATAGCTTTTTGAAATTATAATCGATAAAGCAATAGATTCAATTTGCTTATCATCAACTAATATGTGAAGAAAAAAAATTTCATTCTTACAAAATGCATTAGAACAGTAAGTAATGCATAGTTTTACTCTTTGACAGGCGGATATCTCAAAAGTTGCTGCTTTGTTGCACAGAGCTGCTGATATGGAACATACTCCTGCCAAGTAAGTTGAGATTCTTTTTGAACAATACATTTATTTATCTTATAGTTTTAATAATGCAACTGAACCACTCTTTTTTTTTTTATTTGTTTCCTAAGGGAGGAAGTTAAGTATCTTTTACCTAAACCGATTCTGGGAGTCCGTGACATAAGACCAGCTCAATGGGTTGAATATGTTCAACAAAACTGGCCTCAAATGACTGCACTCACTACAACAGAAGCTAAAGCTCAATGCCTAGGTAAGAATAACTTGTATATTCAAAACAACTGCAGTTATAATTTTTAAATTCCACAAGCCTTCACAACTTCAGGCGTCCTTCATGACCCTTCAAGCTTTCCAATAACAACGCAGTAACATCTTTCTTCTTGTAATTTGTTCTTTTGTCCTTACAAACATGCTTTTTATTTTTCTCACTTTAGGAGATATAAAAAATCGAATCTTTGTGGGAGAGCATACCTACAGCACAACATACGTTTTATCTTTCTTAGTTCATGAGATTTTGTAAAGATTGCTTGTGGTGCCACTATAGGCATTACATATTTCCTAGCTTTTAAAATTTCTTTTTTTAAATCATTCTTAACCGAACTTTAAATTAAATCAAACCAATTATTTAACTTTTATTAAATTTTATAAAAAACGAATGTAAAATATTTTATTCTTTTCTTAACACTAGGTTTACGGGACGCGTCATTTTGACGCATTTCGAATTTTATAAGGAAAATTACAAAACCCGTTTGCATTTTTATTTTATCTCTTGCAATAACTTTTACCCATTGATCGAGGTAAATATATATTGAAGTGTATTTTCTTCAAAAGCGTTGAAATATTGAAATTTTCTTTGTGGTGTACCTATCTCTACGGATATGCGTCAATTTGACGCAATCGTAATTTATACAAAATTTTGAGTAAACATACAAACATCACATCAATAATAAATAGGAATGTACCGACAATACTTCGATCCGTTATCCGATATCTCAAATGAAACAAGCGATAAACAACTGTTGCCGATAATCAATAATAGAAAGATAGATTTTGAAGGTTTCGGTTGATTAGTCCGAGTATTGAAAAATAAAATGCTATAATATTTCATAAATACAAATTTTCATTTTTCTCATATTTTCATTTTTTTTTCTTATAGTATATAATTACATTGCTTTCTAAGTGCAGAGATGCTAATTGCTCTGGACATGCCGAAATAAGTAAAAAAAAAAAAAAAAAAAAAAGCGGTAAATAACTAAGTAAATTTTGCAAATATGAAGTGGTGAATTATATAAACCTACGAATTATTTAGAAATAGTGGTGGATAAAAATCTACTAAATTGAATTTATTAAACCAAGAATCACAATTGATAAACTACCACTTTAAAATATATATTTGTTGTCCAGAGAAAGTTGGCATCTCTGTAAGTGCGTCAAATTGACGCGTGTTCGTAGAGATAGGTATATAAAAAACGTCCGTAAACCTAGTGTTAACAATCAATTTAACGGCCAACTTTTTATTTCAATACTAATGTAAGACTCATTAATTCATTGTCGATTCGCTTTCGCCAGATTATTTTCAAATTTAATATTGATTACGGGGTGTTTGGCTTTGTTATCTTTCAATAAATCACCAACCATGGATCTCTTCCCAAGCTCCTAACTGTCTGTTGGGAACATTTCAATCACTTTTTAATTTGGCATTTGATTAGGCTGGTCATGGGGGATTTATCTCCTATGGCCTGTCCTTATTTATATTATTAGGCAAAATTTATTACTTAACTTAGAAAGTCTTATTATGGATAAAATATAACTTTGTATCTCGAGCTCTAGAAATTCTAAATAAGTTTTATTATAATTATGATTCAGTTTTCATCTTCAAATGTGATTTTTATTATCATGTTTTTATCACAATCTTCAATTAGTCAATTATACAACTCCAACCTAATTTCGTCCTTACATTGCTAATTCATATTTTGTAAATATTTCTTGAATCTTTGTATGTGAGCTTACCTGCAACACAGCATGGATTTTATTTTCCTCAGTTCAAGAAAATTTGTAAATATTGCTTGAATCTTTGTGAGTGAGCTTACCTGCAACACAACAGTTTTTATTTTTCTCAGTTCAAGAAATATTGTAAATTGCTCTCACTGAATCTTTGTACGTGAACTCATTTACAACACAAAATGGCTGTTATCTTCCCGAATTCGAAAGATTTTGTAAATTGCTCTCATACTGAAACTCAGTGAGTTCACCTGCAACGCATGTACATAATTTTTTATCTTCCTCTGTTGAATTGTACATTGCTCTCTCACTGAATCTTTGCGAGTGAGCTTACCTGCAACACAACATGGTTTTTATTTTCCTTCAGTTTAAGAGATTTTGTAACTTTCTCTCATTGAATCTCTGTCATTGAGCTTTTCTACAACACAAGTACACGATTTTAATCTTTCTCAAATCTCTAGACTTCATATAAATTATTTCCATCAAATTTTTGTGAATCCAGCACACAAACTGATAAACAAGGTTTTGATTTTCCCCAATACAATAGATAAATTAAATTGTTTTCTTATCGAATCTTTATTTTTATGAGCTTCTCTAAAAGATATTACTTTATTTGTTGTTTAATTTGATTATGAAAGGCGCACTTATTGTGAAATTATGCTAACAATCTGAATTTATTAGTAATTTTATCTTAAGTTTAATATGTTTTTAAAAAATGTTTTGTTTTACAGATTCAATGTTATTCAAGGAAATGTTTTAGAATTTTTAAATTCAAACATGTGGTGTTTGAATTATGTATCTGTGAATCTAATTTTTTTTTTTTTTAAATTTTGTTTACTTCTTTAAAAATACTTTGTTTAACTTAATTTTTTTTTTTTTACGAATTCAGTCAGAATTATAAATTTTTACAAATAGATTTTTGCATTTTAATCTATGTTTTATTTATTTTTGGTAAAATTTCGCAATTACTATTAAAACCAATTTTTAAAAAAATGTTTTTATTTAATGTTACCAAAAACCCTAAGTTATAACTTTATTTTCTAGACATCCTGCAAAAATGGCCACTATTTGGTTCCTGTTTCTTTATTGTCAAGGTAATTAACAATTTTACATCTTTTCTCATATCTCTTATTCATGTTTGTAACATATTTTACAACTATTTTCTTATTTTTAAATTTCATTCAAATGCATGTTTTCATCTGAGAGCTTTATTGATAAAAAAAAATTATTCTTTTTATAAACTACAAAATTTGTTAAGACTAAATTTAAAAAAAAAAAATTTTAGTATTTCATACACAATTTTTAGTACATTAATCGTGAAAGCTTATTGTTTTTAACAAATCAGATAATATATATAACAGTGCAAAATTTTTCTTAACAGTGGATAAGAGGAGACTCTTTACCTGTTGATCACATTCTAGCTCTTAATAAGGAGGGTGTCCATTTCTTGGAAGTAGTCACTCATGTAAGTAGTATTCAAACTACCCATATTTTTCTTAACAATTTCAGCAACTACTATTTAAAAATTTTCCTTATTTTACAAACCGCTATTTCAACATTCGAAATTTTGTAATGTCTGTTATGGTATATATATCTGTATGGATGGTGTTTTCAATATCAATGTAAACAATAACAATCTAGAGCTCAGTACCTGCTCTAGTTCCGGTTAGAAAGTTTGCTACTGCTTATTCTGCCAGGAGATATTTTCAAAC
This sequence comes from Parasteatoda tepidariorum, assembly GCF_982258835.1. NCBI lineage: Eukaryota > Metazoa > Arthropoda > Arachnida > Araneae > Theridiidae > Parasteatoda > Parasteatoda tepidariorum. The sequence goes on from NC_141759.1 coordinate 59,571,830, forward strand.
GGATAATTTTGTTTTCAATAAAAGAAATAAGTTAGATAATTTCTGAGCTCAAATTTGCCGTATTTCATGAGATATTAATGTTATTAAGTAATTTTGGTGAGTTTGAAGTGAAAATTTGTTTTAGTTATTTATAGATATATTGTTAAAAAAGGTGACATGGTTGATAGATTTTGAATAACTCGCTTGTTTGGCAGTCCTGATTTGGCCTCTTTCCATTTCTTTATTACTGTTTGTTCTTGTTGCAAGCTGTGCACCATCTCGCGTTAGTGTTAGCACCTTTAGCATTGTAAACACAAGTATTGTTAGCATTGTAAAAAAAAAGTAATAATTAATCAAATACCACGTATGCAAGAATCTCAAAACACGATGATCACGTTGTGTGCCAAATAGCTTTAAAATACACCGGAAACAGTAACCCGGATCTTTTTATGTCATTATCTCTGCTATAAAACTTCATCCTAATTAATTATTCAAATCGAAACACTTACTCATACTTTTAAAAAGCCACATCCTGTTCCTAAATCTATTTTTGGCTCAAGTAGGCATAATTATAAGAGAAGACATTTTTCCCTTTAATCTTCGCGGGAATCACTCAACCTATTTCATAAACCAATAGTAATTTCTAAGATTTCCCTCTTTTTCCTAAATAGAGACATTTTCGGACTTTTTTTTGCAAGATTTTCCCTACCAGAAAGACTGATCGTCGATGGAGTTAACTTCACTTTTCGCTCGTCATCCATTTGAGAATGATCAAATAAACTAATTTTGCTTTCATTAAAATCCTGTGTCTGTTTTCCTGCTCGGTCCGACTGCATCATTTTACACATATTTTAATTTTTAAAGTCTTTGCGTGGCATCCCTACCGCAGGTTGGCTATCACTATTTATATAGTGTTCTTTACACAAGTAAAAATTTTCAAATACGCAATTCTAAAAATATATATTAAGAGCAGTGATTGTGTAACATATTGTATTGCCAGCTATGGGGTGCCATGCATTAAATAAGTTTATATTTGTTTAAAAATTCTTATGGCGGCATGAACATGTAAAGAAAGCAAATTCAATATATTTAAGGTGGCAATATTAAACGGAATTGTTAGAGGTTCTCTTCTTTTGAATAATATTGTACTCTTCATATTGCAGGAAACCGTGTGGAAATATCCCTTTTCAGAAGTCATTTCAACAAGAAAAGTAAGGGCGGAAGATGGCACTTTGTTCTTAGACATGAAGTGTGGTAACCTGATGGTACAGAAAATAACACGAATCCAGACTGACCAGGTAAGTGAAGTAAAAATTAAATGCATCGACAACCTTTTATCCCTGTACACTCTAAACATTAACTGTATATAAGTTTTTATGAAAAAGATATTAATGTAATGTAACACGCAGGTCTTATGATTCTCAATTCTAAATCATTGTATAATTTGTTAGCTTTTCTTTTTTAATGCAAAAACTAAAATCTGAATTCTTAGTTGAGCCTTCAATTTGGAATTTTATATAGTCTTGAGGCAAAAATTACATTCAAAATTATGAAACTTTTTTAGTTTGTAAAAAAAAATTATTTTGATGAAAACCGAAATAGATCGAAAACATAAATATCCATGAACTATGTTAATGATAGTTTAATGGCACAAACATCAAATATGTATTCTGCGTGTAGTGTTTAAGTTGTGCTGAATTTTTATTCATAAATTCTGCTGTAACTAGTCGTGTTTTGGTATCGCCTTATTAGTGTCAAAAATAGAAATTTTATCTTAAACCTTATGACTTTTTAACTGTGGTATTTTTTTGATTTTAAATTTATAAAAAAAATGGTCTTTTTATGTTTATTGTATTATAAACTCCAACACTAAGATACAAAACACTTCCTCGAGGTAGAATTTGAGTAATTTGGCTGTATCTTAAGGATGTTCATAAATTTTTTTTTTTTTAAATTGACGTTCCCCAAGTTGCAAACCTTTACAAAAAAAAAACAATTTTTTAAATGGATGTTTTAAAATACTTAAGTTAAAAAAAATGTTGAAGAGAAACATAGAATTAAATGACTGGCTTGAGGAAATAATTTTTTCCAACGTAAATTCCAGAAACTTTAAACTGTTTCTGGAATTTTATTGCCAACATGCAAATAATGGTGTTTTTCATCTAAAACGCTTTCTGATCGAGTTAAGAATGTGACTTATCATTACAGTCCTCTAAGATTTTTATATATAGAATGATTCCACAATCTTCGGACAAACTTGAAGGGATAGTTTATTATATAGAAAAGTTGTACTTTTTGTATAGGTATGTAGATTCTAAAATGATGTGCTAAGGCATGAATGCAAAAAAAAAATAATAACAGAAGAGGAAAAACGCGTAAACCTAAAGAATTGCCGGGAAGTGCTTCAAATGTTCAAACACTTACAGAAATATAAACTACAGCTGTGATTGGCTGGCAATGCAGTGCTGAGTTGCAGTCCCATGCATCAAAAAATGCCATTTGGACCCCGTGAATTATGCACAGTGAAAAACCCTGTATCACCGTTGGTGATTGTAATTTTGAATATTTATTGTGAAGTATTACTGCATTGAAGTACTTAAAGTTAATTTTGTAAATCAACATATTTTTCCTTAAAGCAGGAACTCAAAAAACTACACTTAACTATGCGCCATTTCTATGAAAAAAATACCCTACCTAAATTTAATCTGTCCCTCCAAGTTTGTTCCAAGGTCGTAGTATTATATTATGTATTGTAATTTTTTTCTTTCAGGCTCATGAAGTATCAAGGCTGATTCGTCAGTACATTAACATAGAACAAAAGCATAGAGGTGTTACAAACGGAGACGCCCCGCATGATTTAACCTTATCACGTCACGTAGACAAGTGAAACTATTTTAAAAAGAAAGCAGTGCTTTTACACTCATAAAAATGACAATATATTGTACAAGATAACCAATCAAAGTAGCAAGTCAGATATTCTGAACGAACTTTAAAGACAAAAATCAAAAGTGTTCAAGTGCACGAACAAACATTTGTTTGAATTTTTGGATTGGTGTGTTAAAGATACAAAGTAGAAATGAATCGCTCTCTAAGAAATTTTTCTTGAAAAAGGAACGTTGATTTGATCAAGTGAGACTATTTTTAAAAAGTCTAACATTCCTAAATCGAGAATTTATTTTTGATGAAGAATAAATTGGACAGTTTGGTTCCCAAGTGCCAAATGGAACAATAGTGTGATGAAAAGTGAGAAAATTATTAATTAGTTAAAAGAAACATTAATTTTCAAATGGTGATTTAATAACTTCTTTGTCTAAACATAGGTATTTAAAATCATGTATATTAAGATTTATGCATTGTCATTTGCTTTTACCTCTACATTTTTCTTCCATGCAGCTCTCTTTTTTATGTAATGTATATTTATAAATATTTTTCTGAGAGAAAAATTGACAAGATTTTTTTTTGTCTAAGTTCTAAAATGTGTTCTTATTTCATTAAGTTTTATCTTCGACTGTCAATAATAAATATTTTATTTCCTATGATTTTGCTTTATATTACTTATTCAAAATTATAGATAACAGCTAAATATATGGATTATGTCCTCTTTCACCAGAATTTTTTATAATCAAATTTCTTAGGACGGGCAAATTTATGTTTAGCAGATATATTAAAGGCATAGATTCTTTAGACTTGTATAATTTTCCTTATAAATTCTAATTACTGTATCCAGGGGATGAGTTTGGTGAATGTTATGCAGATAACACTTTTTTTTTAAACATTATAAAAATATCAGGTATTCGTGGAAGAATATATCCGCAGAATATTACCAACGTTTTAATAAAATATAAAGAGGTGCGATTTTATATTTAAATTGTGAGAATATAAATATCAGTGTGCGATTTTTAAACTGCGTGAATAAATATTGCAATGTGTACTATTAAATAACGTGAATTCAAATCGCAATGCCGAATTTTTTTTAAAAAAGTGAGAATATGTAAAGCGATGACTAATTTTAAATCATGTTTACATAGAAGAAAAGGGAGTCTTTTTGGGAGGGGAAAGAACTCGAAAAAGCGAAATTCCGCCTAAAAGCAGAAAGAATAGATGTCTCAAATCTGGAGTTGACGTATAACTCATATCAAATAGAAGCAAAAATTTCTGCAATGTGGTTCGGATATATGAAAGAGAAAAAAATCATGATAGTGAGCAATGTTCTATTAAATCATTCCAACTTTGTGATATGATTTGATTCCAAGACGCCAGAAGTGGATTTTAGCTGCCATATACAATTGGAAACTGACACAAAAATGTCATTTACCAAAATAAATATTGTTTAATTAAATATGACTAAAATATTTCCTGGAGACTTGAGTTGCTTTAGAACAATCAAAATTAGTCTTGTAAGGGTATTGTATTATATTTCTTAAGATCTATTTTAAATAATTAGAAATCAAATTTAAAAAATGAACATTTTATTATATAGGGTGGCACAAAAATACTATAATTCATAATATGTATCTAATGACATATGTATCTAATTCATAATTATGTTTCTAATTTACTTGAACTTGGTAATATAACAATGACAACTTTAAATAGCTTAACATTTAGAGCAATAAAATTTCACCAAGTAATATGCTTAAAAAGTTAAACCATGTCATATTATATATATACAATTATAATTAGTGACGGTCAGACTCGAAGATTTTTCATTTAGTGAAATAGACTATTTAAAACGAACATCATAAAATCTACAATAAAAATACATTTGAGTAACAACTAGTTAAAATCAAATGAAAAAAATACAAGTGAACACCTAATAATGTGATGAGAAAAATAAATTAAAATTATAGATCAAATGCAGTATGTGCTCTTCTTCATGAAAATAATACATCTGCATATTAAAGGTAAAAGGCACTGTCACAAATATTAAATTTTTTCAGGAACACCCGTAGAATTATTCTTTTACGCTTTTGATTGCGATATAGTGATTTTTACAACAGACTCTTACAATAGTTTATACCTCTGAAAAATGAAATGGTAAAACCTTAATTTTAGTTACAAAATAGATATAGGGCCTTTTACCTTTGATACAAAAATACATTCAAACTACATAGAAAATATAAGAGTATCTCTATAGAAAGTATGGATTTAAATTCTCTCAAATATATTTCACTTTGTATCACATCAATAATATTTACAAATAAATAAAAGTAGCCTTATTATTTTGACCAATAGAAATGGCCGTATTTTGTCCTATCACCCAGGCAATGTTTGTACATTATTCACATTAAATAAACTGGAAAAAAAAGTTAATACATTTTGAAACTTATAAGAAAATCAAATTTGTAAAGAAAATCATCAGCAACACAAAATTAAAAATCGTAAGCTCAATAGAAATATAAATTCACAAAAATTCTGATATATTTGATACCTTATGGTTATAATTATTTTTCTTCACTTTCAAGACATATTTTAAAATTTTTTTTGGACACACAAAAACTTGGAATATATTTAACACTTTTTAATAAATTTTCTTTATATTATTTAAATATCAAAAGTCCATCTCTAATTAAGTGCACTTTTTACAAATTTTATGTTTTTTTTAAAAATCTTTATTAACTTTTCTAGTTGTATCACAAAGATTTATGCAACAATTTTAAGACATTTTCAAATTTAAATTCTACTTGAACTCATCAGGCAGTTAAAATAAATATTTTGTGGACGGTTTGTCTTTTAAAAAAATGAAGAATAAAAGGAAAAATAAATGCAGTCACAAAAAGTTTACACAGTGCTACAAAAATTAAAAACGTGCATTTAACTAGCTACAAAAAGGTGAATGCACAGTAAAAAGATAAAAGCTCACTAAAAACAAAGTTACGGTCGATAACTCGTGTTTGCAATCTCATATATGAAGTGAAAAGAAACTTTGTAATCTTATAAGACAGACTACAAGCCTAACAAGATAATTACATGAAATGCAATGAACTTATAATTTGGCGGGGGTTAATCAAAATTAATAAGACCCTCAAAGTACACCACTGATATATGAATCACAGAAAGTAAAAGCCGCATTCCGATAAGGTGCGAACTCGATATCAATACACTGTTCTTAATCGGCTAAGTTCTTCGATATGGACTGAGAAGATTCGAAAAAATTGGGATCATAGTCAAACTTGCTATCTTTAAATAATAAGAGGGATGGTGAGCCTAACAAGACATTACATAAAATTATAATTTGGCTAACACAATACTTTGTGTTCTAAGTATCTCAGAGTACACTACTGGTATGTGCATCACATGAAGTAAAAGCCTCATTTTGATAAGGAGCAAACCTGATTCCAACGCACTGCTCTTCGTTAGCAATGTTCTTCGAAATGGACTGAGACTGTTGGGGTGAGTTGGGTTCGCAGGCAGAATCGCTGGCTACAGTTCTTGAAGTGTCTGGTGGACGGTAAGTGTACCATGCCATCGAAAATAAGATGCAAGAAAGAATTTTCACCAGGCAAACAATACTCAGGATGTTGGAGCTCATTTTTTCATTATTGTAGAACAAGCAAGAGCCTTTGTCATTATCGCAGGAGTCCTGCCACAGAATACAGCTTTTGTCGATTAACCATCCAAAAAATATGGGAGCAGGGATTGTACCTATAAATATTTAAGACACTTTGACACGTGCTGAAATTTTATAAATATGGGACATGCTCATAAAAATTATACATCAACCAGGAATAACTAAATATAACCAGGGATAATATTTATCAAAAACGTTTGCCAAGTCAGGATTACAATTTCATTTTATTTAATAACCAGCGTTGAACAGCCCACCCAATTCTGAGTGTATGAATATTGATGCTTAACCTCTTTAGCCTTATAATTTTGAACCCAACCCAAAAGACAAGGGGGCTTCTGGATTAAGCATTGGGATAAACTAGCCTTCAACGAAGACTTTTTGATGGAACTAACTCACATTTGGAGAGAGAAACTACAAAAACCTCCTACGGTTAGTACAACTGCAAGGGGATTCTGACCCATGATCTGTCCTACCACTGAGGATATTTTACATCAGCACTGTGGTTGGTACGAGCCAGAAGCAGAGATCGTATCAGCAAATCACTGCTGGGATTCGAACCTGGTTTACCTTATTGGAAGGTGAACAATATCCCCTGAGCCACTGCAGCTCCAAGATCACAATTTAAAAATACAAAAACAAATTCTAACGACTCATTGTCAGTATTCACATATATCTGCTCAGTATTACTTGCACCATCACTTGCCGAATGCCAGCATTTATTTATTGCTAATAAATTATTAACAGCAATAAACAAATTTCAAAATTTCATTAGTCAGCAACAGGTGATACTATGAAATGAGGAATTTTCTTTATGCAGACTGACAACTGTTAAGGTGCTTCAAAAGTAAATTAGACATTACTTTGTAGGTTTCTCATAAACTTTGTGCATAGCGTTTTTAAAAGTGCTTATTTTGATATTCGTTTTTTAAAAGTCCTTTAATATGCTTCTTTCATTGGTTGTTTTTAAAAAGTGCTTAATTATCCCTTTTCAAAAGTGAGAATTTTTTCTTCTTTACCATGTCGATTTTCGTCACGTATTATGTAAAAGCTTGTTTTTCAAATTGTTCTATAAAAAATTTTTACAATTCATTCAACCAAATTCTATTTTGGCGTACCGTCCGTCCGTAACATATGATAGCGCCTACAATGTTACATATTTGCTTAAATACTCAAGAATCTGCATGTGCGTCGACTGAGCTGGGTGCGGTGAGATTCTTGCACTCTTACATGCAACTCTGCTGCATTTTGCAAGATATTCTCAATTTCAGGCTTCATTTCCCACCCTCTGATATGGAACCGAAAAATCTCTTGATTATTTTACAATAGCCAATATAATCGAGAAAAGAGTTCTTTGTCAGAAACTAGTTATCATGATCACGTAAAGTCATTGAAAATTATTTTGCATTTTGTTTATGTATATACTGCTTAAAAGGTGCTTATTTTTTGTCAAAAGATTTGACTACGCACCCAGATAAATATATCAGTTTTCTGGAATACATTATTTTAAAAAGAGTTTAAAAATTTTTCGAAATCTTAACTATTCAGAGAAATCTATAAAAAGGTTTGTAGAAAATTTGAAGGTGAGAGACAGAAAAAAATTGAAAAGGAAGTGGCAACTGATGATACTTTACATGCAATGTAGGTAATGAAAACTAAACTAACAAAATTACAGCAAAAATGAAACATACCAAGAAGTCGAACAGCCATCCACTGTATACCTAAGCCAAATGATTTTTGTGACTCAGCAACACATCTACAACATAGAAAAAAATATACATTTGTTAATATTACTAATTGAATTTAAAACTAACAAAGCCGCAGGTCACGAGAGGATTAAACTAGTACTACTCATGATGCATGCTATATTTATATATTTTACGATTAAGAAAATAAATACTTATAACAAAGCTTTCCCTCAGTTCATAATAATACATTTTAATATTACTGCATGAAGCTATTAACTTTACTCAATTATTGAAGACCGATGCAAGTTGATTTCCCTTCCTTTTATCAGCATGATTTCGCAAAGCAGGTTTCTAAAAATGAGCAGTTCTTTGTAAAGTTTTAAATTTTGCACACATTTATATCATTAACTTGATATCAATAACATAATTAAAATTGTATATTTTATAGGAAAACATTTGTGCATAGGCAGGAGTCTGTCTAGGACAAATTTACTACCGTTTAGCCGTACCTTCACAAATTCAACAATAGGAAAAAGGGTAGTTTCACAAAATACTTTTAAAAAGGCAAGTTCTAAGATTCCCTCCTCCCCCAAGCCTCTTAAAATTTGTATTTCCGTAAAAATGATAAGCCCCGGGTTAATTACGCATTTTGATTTGCAATAGAACCCTTCCGTGGATTGCTACTATGATTGCTTTGCCGAGGAAAAAGAGCTCTATGAATACGTAGCATGTGTTTGGTCAGATAGTGCGGTGTGGTATGCCTAACCGGTCGCTTACACTATATTATAGAGAACTTTTTTTCCGCAGAGTTTCTTAAAATGAAATGACGAGACTGTCCCTCTGTAAAGTTTACAGGAAGTCGAAGCATGTGTTTGGTCAGATAGTGCGGTGTGGTATGCCTAACCGGTCGCTTACACTATATTATAGAGAACTTTTTTTCCGCAGAGTTTCTTAAAATGAAATGACGAGACTGTCCCTCTGTAAAGTTTACAGGAAGTCGAAATTCGAACTATTATTTTAAACATAATTCCAATTTAATTCTAATAGACTTTTTTTTTTATGACACATTTTTTTTTTCTCTGTGAAACTCTTTTCTGTATGATAAATACACTAATAATAAATACACTAAATTAATAATAAATTAATAATTAATTAGTGTATTTATTAAATTCAAGATGAAATTTGACTCTGGACAATGATTATTATGGATTTTTAAATTTGGACACAATTTTAAGCCCAAAATTTTACAATAGCAAAATTGTTTTTGAACATGTGGAAGAAATATATATAGAAGTTTACCAGTCATAAATGTTTTTTATTTGTAGAGACAATTTTTAAAATTTTTTTATTTTATTTTACCATGTTTTTGTGCTGATTTTTTAACATAATTTTTAATTTTCACAAATTATGTCTAAATTTTCACAAAATAGGTATCTCTTAAAAAAACCTAGATAGACAGAGATGCCAAATGCTCCGGACAAGCCAAAATAATTCATATAACGGTGAATAACTTCTAAATTTTGAAAATATTTAATGATCTTTGCTTACTTTTTAAAAGGTTTAGCATGGATTAACTATAACAAAGTGGCGAATTCTGCAAGCCCTCGAACTATTAAGAAATAGTGGTGGATAAAAACCCTAAAATATTGAATTTATTAAACTAAGAATCACAATTAATGAACTACCATTCAAAAATATTTATTCACTGTCCGGAGCAAGTTGGCATCTCTGGATAGATCCCTGATAGGTTTCCTGCCTTAAAAGATTGCCTATAAAATTCTTCACAATGATTTCAGTTAGTCCCTCCTTATATTTTTCAAATCTTCAGACCTGATGAATTCAAGTCTTTCGTAACAACAATTTTACCTTAGTCTCAGTTGGACTCAGAATTGGCTCAATATGAACATCCACCAAGGGACCAATATGGGGATGTCTAGATTTTTAATATTGGTCCTATATAGGGCCAATATTGGCCTATATACCGCCAATATAGGGTTAATATTGGCTGAATAATGAATCTAAAATATTGGGTGGATCCGACAGCTCTACATAGGTTGTAAAGTGGCAGTAATTAGATAAAAAGCTATAGAGGAAGTTTTTCTTAATAAAATCTGGCCAAATTAATTCAGGAAAAAAACCCAGTTTTTTGGAACCTTATTAGGCAGGGTGCTTGAATATGTCTAAAAAGTTTAAAAACTTTTAAATAAAAAAAAAACTTAACGTGAATAATTAAAAGTATTTAAATTAGAAAACTTTCTCACCGTAAAGTGGCCGACAAAGAAGGCATGCTGACCAAAAACGTGAAGAACATACAAAGAAATATAACACCCAGAAATAATGGACCATGAGTACAATTATTATCACATTTCTCCCGAGTTGCTTGGACAACATACTCAGTTCCACGAAATGTCATATTCATCCCTCCGTGTTCAATGCACGAACAAGATCCATAGGCCTAAAATTAGAATAAGCAGATAATGTAGAAGCATTTTAAAATTTTTTATTTTTTTAACAAAAAGAAAAAAAACATTTCAAACTTACACACTAACTACAAAAGAAATAAACTTTTTTTTATTAACGAATATTTAAAATGTACGAATAGTACATAAACTCTGATTAGGATGTTGCCTCATTCCGAAAAGTAACAAAATAGAAAGTAAACTATTCATGCTAAAACTTTTGATTGTAAACACTACACTTCAAATTTCAAACTCAATTGAATCACTTTTCAAAAATTTAAATTAGTTACGAAATTTGATATAATATATATATATATATATATATATATATTGAGTAGCTTTTATGTTAGGAAAATTCTTTATTTTGAAATGCCCCTCATAAAGGGATGCGACATGAATTTTACATTTATTTCATCAAAATTTATAGTATTTCTAAATATGTTCTGCTTATATATAACAAGACAAAAAAGAATTAAAAATAGAGAACTTAACAAAGAAGATTTTTAAAAATAAGAAAAAAAGTTTTGCTAAAAGTTTTTTAAACATATATTTTTATTTATATATAGAAGATAATTTAAACCTTTCAAAAATAATGGAATAAAATATGAAATAAAATAAATCAATAAAATCGTAACTGTTAAGAAATCAGCAGTGTGTTTAAAGAGGTAAACCTCTTTACACAGTTTTTAAATCAACCACTTTAAATTTTGAAAAATTAAGATAAGATAAATCGCATTTTAGATGTTCCTTATTTGGTTAAAATTATTATGGTTTCATTAAACTAAAACTTTGATTCAAATTTTTCAGCCTTGCAAAGTACATAATAGTTAATGATGCATACAAAATCAATATAATCAAACTTTAATAGCAAATTTAAATTTTAAGGCCAAATTTTTCTTTTTTAAAATACTATTCAAAAATTTTATACATCCCCAGGAATTTCATGATCACTCTACAAAAAAACATGTTTTTGTATTTTATGAAGACAAAAACATTAAAACATTTTTTTTTTTTTTGAAAAAAACAAATAAATAAAAAAGGACAATTTGCAAATTGGAAAAAAAATTTCCACTCTAATCCAAGCCCTTAAAAAAGTATCAAATGTTACAACAGGGAGTAAAATAAAATAAACTCAGACTTAAAGACACTTATAATAGAAACTAAAAATATGTTAATCTTGATAAACATTATATTAAATCATTTCACTCAAATATATTTATAATACTAAATAAAATAATGGCTGTAAATAATAAATTTATCACAAATTGGATACCAATGAACTCAAGAAATCACAAATTGGACACCAATGAACTCACACCATGAACCAGCGAAAGACCCAAAAATAGATTTTTAGATCTAAGCAAACAAAATTTAAACATAGAAACTTAAAGCTAAGAACAGAAAGGTTCAGAACCACATTGTTCAGCAAGCCAAAATGCTTAGTCTGTAGAGCTATAAAAGAATTGTAATTATTTATATGATAGAGTAAAAAGAGAGATTAATCTGAAGAAAAAAAATTTGATAACAAAAAATTTTACCTCATTCATAAATATTTCTAAGCATGACTCGAATTTTTTTATGGAAAAAATTATAGTCTAAACCTGGAAAAAGTAGTCTGTTATTTGGGACTACCTATGGTTGTCCCAAATGGTATGGGATACATAACCTTTATTAAATAGAAATATTTATCGGGCAATAAAAAAGTAGTCTTCTCCCATAATTATTTTTGATTTATTAACTACCTTAAAGTCAATAAGTTTTCAAAATAGTTAGTTTTATCTCAGAACTTATATGTTTTCTTTTAAAAGGAAAAAAACTGATTATGCTCCAGTTTCTTAAACAAATTGGTCCAGTTTCTATAAACAGAGCTAGAAGATTGGTCAGGGTTGGTTGATGGAGATATATCCGGCCTGAGATGGTCGACAATGCACCAACAAATTCTAAAATATTTTACTTTCACAAACTAAATCAATAAAATATCACTTATGCTTTTTGTTTCTTAAAAAAATTAAAAATTATAAATAGTATTTTACTTAGTAAAATACTACTTTGAGCTTAAGTTTTATTTTTTGTAGCTGGATATATATCTAGCATAGCTCTAACCAAATGCTTAGCACTGTTTTTCAGGGCTTTATTTTCTACAGCTGGAACAGAGATGACTAACTCTCTGGCATTACAGTCCATGTTGGACCATGGCCTCACTAACAATTTTGCTCCAAAGTCGCCTGTCTCTAGCTCTTTGTTTCCAGTTTTGCACTTTTAGAGTCTTAAGGTCTTTTTTCACCTTGTCAAACCATCTCTTGACCGGCTCATCCCTTTCCTTTGGCCTTGGTACTGCCCCTTGAATATCTTTGTAGTGTCGCTGTTTTCCTCCTAGCCATTGAATTCTCTTTGCTTTTACATAACTTATTATATCTTTTTCTTTAAATAGTCTCGCAATTTCAAAATTGTACCGCCTTCTCTACAGATCACCCTCTCTGACAGGTCCAAAAATAGTTCTAAGAATTTTTCTTTCCCAGGTAATCAGCATTTTTTCTTGTTTCTGGGTTAGAGTTCACATTTCTGATCCATAGATAACGGTTGGTCTGATTATAGTTTTATAAACCTGAAGCTTTGTTTTCCTTGTTATTACTTTTGATGTTAGCAATCTCTTAAGGATCTTAGGAGGGGACAGAAGAAACTCCGATCAGTCCAAATTCACTCACCTTCATGGAACTGGCACCCAAAAAGAAAAAAGAAGACAATGTTTCCTGGCTCGTAACCCCCAAACATTACTGGTACCAGAGCACCCGTCCAGGAGGTGCACTCAACATTCGGTGCAACTACAAGGACCAGTGGCCACCTTAAATCTCTTTCCTTTGAGGGTAGTGTGTAAAAATCTTCCCAAACTGCCCCAAGTGCCACAACATGCATGCTTCTCCCCAACATATCCTGGACTGTCTTGAACTGGACAAGAGGGACATTCTAGAAAACCCACTTTTGGTGGCCGACTTCCTCCGGGTCATTAATTTCATGGACATTGTTTAGCCCTGCTAATTTTGGGGATTAGGAAGAAGAAATCTTTGCTTAATCTCTGGTATAATATCATTGTATTGAGTGACAACTGAACCCAAGTACTTAAATTCCCTAACTCTTTCAAATTTTGTCATTTCATTGATTTGGATAGATGTCAGGTGTATTTTTTCTTGACTAATAGAACTCAGCTGGTAGCCCTCTCTCCAAACTTTAACACCAAAAACTAAAGAGCGGAATTTCAGCACTGATAGTCTTACTCAATTACTTGATGGAATTCAGGCTGATTCTCTAGTCGTTATGTCAGGATCAAATTGACAACCTCGGCTCTTGACTAGCAATATGAGCAAAGCCCCAATAGTCAAAAAGCTATCAGGGGTCTGTCCACGTTGAATTTACTACCGTTTAGCGGTACCTTCACAAATTCAATTTTAGGAAAAACGGTAGTTTCACAAATTCCACTTTAGGAAAAACGGTAGTTTCACAAAGTACTTTTTCTTAAAATTTTATTTTTGTATCCTTAAGAAACGATAAATCTATATTTTTACTATGTTTTTGTGTTGATTTTTTAATATCATTTTTAATTTTTCACATATTATGTCTAAATTTTCACAAAATAGGTACCTCTCAGTAAAACCTAGACAGACCCCTGGCTATAATATTCCACTAAGCTATGTGAGTCAAAAATATAATACAAAATTTTAGGGAAAAAATTCTGGATAATTATTAAGCCTTGAATCCAAAAGTCCAGTCGGAACTTAATAAAAAGAACTGGGAAAGCACTTAAAGAATGAAAAATTACCTTTCTCTCATTTTCTTGATAAACCGTCTGACAGCCAGCAAAACAAGGAGAAAAGTAAATTGTGTTATCTGCACCACAAATTGGATCATAGTTATGATCAGAACAAGTACAGTCAGAATTGCAATCAGACAAAAATTTTGAGCCCATGGTTCTGTAAAATAAATAATTTATTTTAAAAAAACAAAATACATAAGTAAAATTAATTGTTGAAATTAAATATTCAAAATCATAAACAAGATCACAGAGCATCTAAAAACAGAATTATATCTTTTGTTCTGCAACGAGAATTATGATATCGACAAATAATCTGCGAGTACCATCAAAAATAACAAGTTAAATTAACGCAATATATTATATTGTAATACCATCTTTGAACATCTGATCCAATTTTGTTGGGTTTATGACTACCAATGTTCAATTCTGCAGCCTTTGCAATTTTGAACTCTACCCAAAAGACAAGGGAACTCCTGCATCAAGCATTATGAAGAACTAGTCTTCATGGAAGAGTTTTTGATGGAACTAACTCGCATTTGCGTTACATGGAAAAGGAAAACCTCCCACGGTTAGCCTGACGGCAAGGGGACTCTAACCCATGACCCGTCTACCACTGAGGATATTTTTCGTTATCACTGTGGTCAATGCAAGCAGGGTGTGGAATTCATATCAACCAGCCATCACTTTATCCAATGAGACCCCACGGCTCTTTACACAATAGAAAATTACCTTTTAATTATGTTAAGACAGGGTTGCCACTCAAATCTGGAAAAAAAATTCACTGTGTTTTCCCTGTACATATTATACACAATATATTAAGAGGAAATAACAATTACTGCGCTCTTGTGTGAGCTATATAGGGCTAACTATATTTATTAGTTTTAATCAGTGGGAAAATAGCTGAACATAATTAATGCTATAGTAAGTGAAATAGTTTAGTATAGCTGAAATACCATGGCTAAATATCTCACAGATTACACTTTGAGTCGTCACCATTTTTTAAAAGACAAGAATAAGAAACAAAATTCCCATTATTTTCCCAGTTTGTAAAGAAAAAATCAAAATTCCCTGCATTTTCCCTGTTTAGTTGTTTTTAAATTCCCTGCATTTTCCAGGTTTTCCCTGTTCTCCTTGTGGAGTGGCAACCCTGAAAGAGTCCTGGGGACTCAGGGGATAGAGCACTCTGCTGTCTCCTCATAAAATAGAAAAGAATTAATTAAATATTAAATTAAATATATAATTGAAACAAAAATTATTCACATTAATTATTACCGCATAAAAATTTCTATCAGCACATGAACATAAACGAATCTGCAGGGAACTAACAGTTAACAGGGAAGTAAGTGGATATGCAGTTTAGCTGTAGATATAAAGTTGTTCCGCAGGAATTTTCTTTTTGAACAGTTTATGCTTTAGCGATAGAATAGTACCAAAAATTCAAAAGCAACTCTGACTGACATCTTTTAAGCTTATTGCAATGAGCCTAGCTACATTTAGGCTATTTAGGAAGTATATCATTTAGTTTAGGTTGTTTGCAATGAGCCTAAAAGAGTATTGAGGGCAGGTTCACAAGAATAAGTCTAGAGCACACTTTCTAATTTATTCTAATATATCTTCTAATATATAATTTTCTAAGAATGTCAGAATAACTAGAAAATGATAGGAGATATTACAAATTACCCTGTAGCATTGTTAAACGCCAGATTTTACAATTCACCTATGTCAATGTAATTTTTCGTTTTTTCACAGTAATCTATTCAAGTGACTGAAAATGTACAGATAATCCCTCTGAATAATGAAACACAAGACAAACTTGTGATAAATTAGACTATTCTCTCTCCAATGTGTTCTCAAAGATAGAAAAAAAAATGATTTTTTGTTAGCATGAAACCCAGCAGATTAAAGTTTTTAGTTTGAGAAAACACTGAATGCTCTCTTAGAAGAATAAAATTACACAAAAACAATTTAATACAACACAATCTAATGTACTAAGAAATGCAACTTACTCATCTGAAATATTGACATTTACTCCAGCAAATTTTGAATCTGGGCAATGCAGAATAAATATGAAAGAGAAAGCTAAGCAGATCAGACAAAATGCAATGCACATCCTAATGATACTGGCACACTTCATTTTAAATCTCTTAACAAGGTAACCTCCGAGAAGATTACCGCCTCCAGCACCAGGTATTGTCACCGAACCTAAAGCAATAAACGACAGTAAAAAATATATCTTTCATGTCTAACTACAGTTTACTAACTTAAAAGAAAAATATGCATGAACGCTATTAATTTTTATGTTATTGATTTTACGGTTTATAAAATTATGAAATAATGAGTTGAAGATTATGATTGCAAAGCTACTTTGCTTTGAATAATTTCGCTTTAAATAAGAGGTTTTCAAACTTTCCGCATCAAACCACTTGCATTTATGCTATAATGCATTTTTCTTTCTGTTTTGTAGTTGCACATTTTAATAAAACTTTGTTACCTAAAAAGTAATATGTTAGAACATAAAAAAAGTATGAAATTCAAAATCTATATATATATTTCTCTTACACGGCGACAAAAAAAAGCCTCATTACAACTCCCCGAATGGCAATGCTAGAAAATCGACCAATGATTGCCGCTAAAAATGTCACATGCCAAATTTAGCTGAGATGGTTCAACATATAGCGCTTTTAAAAACATATATTGAAATAACCAGAGAGAGCAAATGCTAGGCAGAAGTCAGTAGTCTTTGTCGATAGATCTATTTTAGTATTTTGTCGAAAGCGCTTTTTTTCTCGAATTTATATATTACGAATTTATTTGACGATTTTTGATTTATATCACAAATTAATTTGTTTTAATAGAATTTACTTGTTTATGCAGGTTTTTCCATTGCAATTCACTTATTTAAATTTTTAATAGACTTAATTATAGCAAAAATTTTAACCTTTTTAAAGAGATATCAGTTTTAGAAATTTTATCTTAAGATTTTATACTATAGCACATTTCTAATAGGTTTAACGTATTACATGTCATTTATTTGAATTCAAATTTATTTTAATGACTTAGTATTTGCTAAAAAGATGTAATTTTTTTTTTTTTTGAAAAAAGAGTTGTTATATGGATTTGAATGATTGTTTTGAATTCTTAGAATTTTGTGTATTTGCAATGTACTAAATTAGTAGAGAGCAAAGCGAGCTTGGTTTGCGAAGCAAATCATATAAAATTGCGTAGCACTTTTCGGGGGTTCGCAAGCGTCAGCGAGCAGGGGTACAGCCCACTAGTAAAATTAATTTTTCTGAACAGTTTTTGCTACTTGCTTCCTAATCTAAACATTATGGCTCATTGTATTTATCTATATATTTAAAAAAAAATTTCTAATTTAAAATTTAAATAAAATTATTCAAATTTACATTCTACAGTTTATGCTTGATAAAGTGGCCCGTGGTCCAAACAAGAATGAGCAAAATAAAGTGAGAGTACTATATTGTGACTAGATAAATTTGTGCAAATATTTACTTATATTTCATGAATACTGTATTCAATTTGGCAAAAACATGCTACATTTTAAACAGAATGATGAAACTGATTAATATACAGTTTTTTTAAGTCAATACAATGAAAGTATTGTTTAATATTGCTTTATTGAAATGAATGGTTCAGTTTCAACATTCTATGGGTTAAAATAATACTGTTTTTATGGGACAGCAAACTGGACTTCAGGTATCGGTCGTTATAATAGTTGAACCATACTAATGGGTAGTGTGTGTGTATATATATATACAGTCAAACCCTGTTAACGCGAAATCGCTTATCACGAAATTTCGCTTAACGCGAAATAATTGTTAGGTCCCGTCGATCGAGTCTGAAGAATAGTGTTAATTAATTCTTTTAACGCGAAACCCAAATCGCAAAATACCGCTTAAGACGAAAAGAATTTTTTTCACTCCAAGTCAAAATTTCTTCTTTTACAAGAGTTTGGAATTAGTGTTTTGAAATTTCTACTCCTACCCTCGAATCGAGGTCCCATCCTTCCATAATTATCTCTTTTGATTGGTTGCTGCTATTCTGTTTCGGAATGTTCTTTGCACGTGCGTGGAAGGGGGTGGAAAGTAGTGCATAAGCACACATGATCGTGGTAGAGTCCGACTGTCAGTTGCCCTTGAAATTTCGTAAAAATGAGTCGAAAACAGCAATCCTTGTCCTTAGAGACTAAACAAAAAATTTTGAATGAAGTTTGTGATGGAATATTAAAGAAAACAGAGATCGCGACGAAATATGGAATTCCCAACAGCACGCTATCTACGATTATAAAAAATCGTGAAAAAATTGAAGTCGCATATGCTATCAATCAATTTGAGCCAGCTAGAAAGCGAATGAGAACAGGGGGAAATGAGGAGATCGAAGTAGCGCTTTTGCGATGGGTGCGTGAAGCAAGGAGTCAGAATCTGCCTTTAACGGGTCATGTATTGCAAGAAAAAGCAAAAGTTTTTGCGGATGCTCTCGGCGTGACAAATTTCGCATCTTCAAACGGTTGGTTAACACGATTCAAAAAGCGTCATGGAATTGTGTGTCATAAAATCTGTGGCGAAGAAGCAACTGTAGATAAGGAGACTGTGGAATCATTTTTGTCTGAAAAGTGGCCTGCTCTTAGGAAAAATTACGCACCACGTGACATTTTCAATGCTGATGAAACGGGACTCTTTTTCAAAGCATTGCCCTCCCGTACATTGAGCATTAAAGGAGAAAAATGCTCCGGCGGAAAATGCTCTAAAGAGAATTACTGTTTTGGTCGCTTGTAATATGGATGGGACCGAAAAATTGCCCTTGTTTGTCGTAGGTAAATCAGCGAACCCACGTTGTTTTAAGAACTTAAAAACTTTACCCGTTGTATATGCTTCAAATAAGAAAGCCTGGATGAATAAAATGCTTTTTAAGAAATGGTTAACAGACTTGGACAGGAAACTATTTCGGGAAAAAAGAAATATTTGTTTGATGCTTGACAATTGTAGTGCTCATAATGATATTCACGGACTAAAAGCGATTAAATGTGTTTTTTTACCTCCTAACACCACAGCAAAACTTCAGCCGTGCGATCAAGGTATCATTCATAGCTTGAAGGTGCAATACAGAAAAGAAATGGTACGCAAGATGATCCATTGCTTTGATAATAAAATTACATTTTCTGTAAATCTATTAGACCCAATGAGATACTTAAAATGTGCTTGGAACAATGTTTCTTCTGAAACAATTATAAACAGTTTCAAGTGCGGTGGGTTCACAGATGGAAAAGAAATGAATCTTCAAGAAATAAGTGAAGCAGAACCAGAAACGTTGACTAATTTGATCGAAGAAGCGGAAAAACGCGGGATTCTATCAGCCCCTTTGTTCAAAGACTACACCACTATAGACGAAGATTTGCTAACATCGGATATAACCACCGATCAAGACATAATCGCTGAACTATCGGCGAAAAATGATGATGTCGACATGGATACAACTGATGAAGAGTCCGATATTGAACAAGAAAATCCAGTTACTTTAAATGAGGCGACATGTGCAATGAAAGTAATTAATCGTTTCCTCATGCAACAAGAAAATGCTATGGATGCATTAGATAACTTAGAACATATAAATGACTTTATTAATAAGTGTTATCTTAAGAAATTAAAACAGAAGTCAATAACTGACTTTTTTCAACCTTGATTCCGTAACGGATAAATAAATTTGTAATTTGGCGTTCAATTCACTTCATTATTTCTTCTCCAAATTTCAAGTTATTTTTAAATGTTCATTGTTTTTAGTATTTTTAATTTTATGTTAAATTCACTTAAATTTGCAATATGTCTTCATTAGTAACTTTTAAGAACTGTAATATATAAGTAATTGTTTAGTAGTTCAATAATTGTTGACTAGATGCCGCCACTACTTAAACGGTTAACACGAAATTCGGTTAACACGAAAAATTTCGGTGGTCCTGACGATTTCGTGTTAACGGGGTTTGACTGTATATATATATATATATATACACTTACATTTAGAGTGAGATAAAATAACTAAAATTATACATTATGGCCAAAATTAGCAAAACTAAAGCAATCAACTTCAAACTAATAAAACCATTATTTGTTTAATTTTAAGTAGCCATACAATACAATAAGCAATTTTTATTTTGAAGGCCCTGTGCTGCATTATGATCGCATATAATTTAAATTGAGAGAAGAAAAGCAAATGTGTGGGGGGGGAACTCTTTGGAATCTACTTCAGTTGATCAAAGTAATCAGACTAAAAAGGTTTGAACAATCGAGGTACAACTATAAAGTACATACAGAGTCATAATCAAATTATAAGGTGTGGAAAATAATTTGGACAAAAAAATTTTTTTCATTTACTTACCAACAATAAAAGCAGCAAAACTAGCTTGGTAACTGAATTGTGATTCAATTAATTTAGGCAAGAATGTTGCTAGACCAGCAAGTAAAATACCTAAACAGATATATTTAAATTAAACACAGATGAGCAAAAAAAAATTATAAATAGAAAAAGATAACATATTTGTAAAGATTTCCTTAAGCAATATTTGATAACATCAATTAAGATGCAAAACTTCCGATAATCTGAGTTCGTAATGTAAATCCACACATGGTCTAGTACTTATTAGACACAAATCTGTAAAGCATTGTCTTCAAATTTTCAAAATTTACGCAAACGTGTAGAATATAGTACATACATTACATTGAGTTCGAGAGCATATTTTATAACAGGGAAAAAAGCAGAAGTTAATCTCAGTTAGTAAAAAGCATTATAGACTTGCATCAAATATGTGGATTTATGAAGAAAAAGTAACACTATGAATCAAAGCACAATAACTTTACACTTTAATATTAATGTTATTGAAAGAAACTTCTTACAATGTACCCCTTGAATGAGTAAGTCCTTTAAACTAAACTTTTGAGACTTAGAAATTTTAGCAATAATGTTTCATTTTGATTAACTACATTCACATAGAATTAAAAATCACCAAAAAGTAAAACAATTTTTTAAAAAAAAAACCTACAATACTTAAAAAAAAAAGAATAAAATTCATACAATACCTTCACTTGCACCTGCTAGACTTAGGAATACAAATGTTGGGTTTGTAATCAAAAGTTTCAATGAAGAAGGTAAATCCGAGAAACTGGATCCAAAATCTACTCGAGCCGCATCGCTTTCCTGAAGTTTTTGATGCATTTCACTGATTTTACCAGCTTTCACTTTATCTGTAGCTAAAAATTTATAATTTATTTATAAATACCATGTAAAACACTTCATTACAAATTACTATAACTAAATTATTGCCACATAAAATACATCTAAACAAATCATATAAGGTGATTTGTATGTGTTTTTTTCTTTTTCTGCAACAAATTGTTTTAATAATGAATTACACGAAAAACTTGTTTTATAAGAAAGCAATTTCATTCTATTTGGAACTGAATTCAATTTTGACTCATTAAAAAGTAAAATAACTTAACTGTCAACTCTAAATTTGATTTGAGAATTTAAAACTTTAATGCAATCTTACAACACAAATCCGTTTTTGCTTGTTATTCGCAGCCTAAAAAATAGATAATGCAGGTGCGGGTACTAAACAAGTTTGATTGTTAAAAAAAAACTATAAAATTAAGTTTTTCCTTTTAAAACAACAAATTTAGTTAAAAACTAAACTAATTTAGTTTTCAAACAGAACAGAAATTATGCATATTACAATATAAATAATATGTCTAATGAAATATTTGATTTTTGCTCTCTTAATTTAAAAAAAAAAGTTTAAAACTTACATGGTAATGTTTTAGGAAAAGCAAGAACAGGTATAGCAATAAGCAATCCTAAAACTGCTGCAAACACAAAGCCTATCCACCAGGCTCCAACCCAAACAGTACTTGATGGTGATAAACCTAACCTAAAATATAAAAAGAAAAGATTTTATTCAAAAAAATAAAATAAATACATAGATACAAATTTTTAAAATATAAAAAACATTGGTACAAATCAAAAACATACTGCAAAGAAACAATGTATATAATTGAGACAAATTTTAAAACCCAGCTCAGTTGGTGAATTTTCAGAACTAATAGAAAAATACCTTGCAAAGAAAACTAGTAAAAACAGATAAAATATTTTTGGTGTTTGAGGAAAGAACAGGTAGGAAGGAACTTTATTTACGTTGCACTAGAGCTGCACATTTGGCTATTGGCTACTGTCTGGGAAGCGCCCCTGAGGATGATCCGAAGGCATGCCATCACAATTTTGATCCTCTGCAGAGGAGATGGCTCCCTACTTTGGTAGCCCGACGACCGAGGAAAGAACAGAGATATAATTATTTCATAGCCAAAAATTAGCTTTGTAGGATGCTAGTGTAAATATAGTTAGAGCAGGTAAGTATTTTTTCTACAACTAAAAACAAGCAACCTAAATGAGAGCTCATCACATAATTGTCAGACAGGATAAACTTAGTAAAAAAACATGTAAAGTTAGACTTTATAAACACTTGAATTTCTAAGTTTAAAAACAAGTTGTTGATTGTAAGCATAGAATATCAACTCACTCTCGAAACTTCTCAAATGAGGTGGGTTTTTAAGAGAAAAATATGCAAATAAAAAATAAAAAATCTTTATTTGAATTGCAGTAACAATAAACATGCTTTTATTAATTTTAAGAAATTTAATAAATGAAATCCTCAGCACTTACTCATTAGCATCAATGCCAAAATCGACATATAATCTCAACATTTGTCCGCCAAGAAGATATCCCAAAGCAGGTCCGATAATAGCCATGGTGTAAAAAATGCCTAGTATCATAATAAAAACTTATTATTTATATAGATAACAAAGTGTAAAATTTTGTTGAGAGAATTCACTAAAACACAGACTATCATAAAATTTAATTGTTTTAATGATTTTTAAACTTGGCAAGATTTATTTTAAAGTAAATTTCTGAAAAATGTAAAACTGTATATTTCTTTAAGGAAAACATAAAACACAAACTAGATTTCAAACTAATGAACAATATTTTATTTTTGAAACTTCAACATTGGCTTTTATCTTTTTCTTCATTTCTTTTGTATATTTATTTATATTTAATCGCTAAAATACAGACTGATACGAAAACACCCTAGTAGTCGCAACTTGATTTCCAGTTAAAACATTTAAAATACACGGATTGATTATTCTTAGCAAAATAATAATCAAAAGCTTAGTTGAAACTAATACTAATTATCTTTACGTTAGGAAGGATGTATAAATATTTTCCTGTTGCGGATCAAGCAAATAGTTTACAAGACAATGTAAAACTTTTCAAATTCTATAAAAAGTATGTATATTTTTTTTACAGTCATTGCTAGTAAAACTATATTATACAATTCATTGAAAAGCGATGCTTTGCTGCGTTAAATGTTTTACTCTCTTAAGAACCAAACCTTTTTATTAGAGATTAACAAATGGCAATATAAGCAAGATTAAAAAAAGCATAATTTAAAAAGTTGTGGAGCACTAGTTTGCAATATGGAAGATTCAGATAATTCAATGATCTTGAAACTAATTAAAATTATGAGGTTTTTATCAAACCACTGAACTAGTATCAAACTCTACTGTGAATATTAATGGTTTGAAATGATGTAGTAATCAGTTTCAAATCATTATAAACCTGATTCAAATTATTTAACAGATTAAATAACACTCAATATTGGTTGCTTTAAATTAGAATTCCTTTTACTTAAATTTCATGATAGGTAATAAAAAGTTGCTAAATTTCAAGAACAACAATATTCTTTATATCATTTTTAGAAAAGCATTAAAAAATTCTTAAAATTTTAATGGAATAATATGTATAAAATTTCTGTATTTCTGTTTGTTTAATAGCAATTATTTTTTGTAAATTAATTCCAGATTTTCTATTCAAAAACTTAAATTAACTTCACATACAAAAACAATTTAAGCTATTTTTCTTAAAAAAAAAAAAGAAAATATATAACTTTATAAAAAACCCATTTAAATACCAACAAGATTAGAATACAAAAATTATAATAAATGGAATTGGTTAACTAGTTTGAATCGCAATATTAGTTTACCAAATTACCCTTTAATGATTTGATTTACCCAACTTGAACCTTAACTCTAGTGGCCCAAGATCACAGATATTATCTCAATACAAGACTCTCATATTACACCGCCTAAAAGTAATCTTTAGTTTGCAGGAGTCTGCCTAGGTTTTTCTGAGAGGTACCTATTTTGTGACAATTCAGACATAATTTGTGAAAATTAAAAATTATATTAAAAAATCAACACAAAAATATGGATTTATAGTTTCTTACGGGATACAAAAATAAAATTTTAAGAAAAATTATTTTTTCCTTAAGTTAAATTTGTGAAGGTACTGCTAAACGGTAGTAAATTTGACCTGGACAGACCCCTGGTTTGTATACACTCATAGCTTGCGAGCCTTAGAAGCATTTTTTTCCTCTGCTGGTTCTAAAGGGGTTAATACACAGTAAAATTCAGAAACTGCATAAAAATAAATATATAATAGCAAACATGCAAAATATATGATATATAATAGCAACAAAAATATATAACAGAGTATAAATATATAATAAAATATCACAGACCTAAATACATTGATGACATTTTAGTAGAGACATTTTCTTCCAGATAAGTGCATCCTAAAGTATACAATGGAACAGCACCAGCTCCATGCAACAATTGGCCAATGAAAAATATATATTTATAGCTTGATAGAGAAGATTCTGCTACAGAACAGACTGCTGTATAATTAGCACTTTGAAGTCCAGAATGGCAATGGAAATCCTGCTCTTGGCTAAACGTATAAGTACCAGCGAGAAAATATGGCAAGGAAAACACTAAAGATCCGAATGACAAAAGAATAAGTCCACTTCCTAAAAAAAATGGTTTGCTGCGTGTGCCACCTAAATATGTAATAGGAATTAAACAAAGAAATGATGCTATATCGTAAGAGCCGGCTATAAAGCCAGTTTCAGTACTTTTTAACTCGTATCTTTTTTCTATTGTCGTAATGACTACATTTATAAAACCGTTTACAATAAGTCCTTGAAGAGCTCCTGCCCAACATATCCAGAAGAGGAACCACCGAGGAGTTCTGCAATTCTGTAAACACAATGGACGGAAATTGGCCCAGCCACACAATTTGTCTGTTCCAGTGAAACTGTCTGATAGTTCACTCACGGAATTGATAGAGCCATTTGCTTTTGAAGTGGTATCTTCGAAAGCAATATCACCCTTTACCAAAAATAGTTGGCTTTTACTAGAAGATATTGAATATGCACAGGCTTTATCACTTTCAGGAGATAATCCTGAATCATTGGCACCCGTCATTTTTGTACTATGTTAATTTCACGGCCATAAGATCTTTAATCAGTCATTGACCTAAAAAAAAAATTTTAAAATATTTAGTTTACAAATAGTATTTGACAAAAATGATTAACAGAAACAGAAATATTTCCTTATCAGTACCTAAAATGTAATAAAAAATTTACATTTTTAGCGACTCTAGGGAGAAGTGACATGCGAGAAACTAAAGGTGACAAACTCATATTTCCTCGAGTAATACAGGGTGTGTATAAAGTAACGAACCTATTTTGATGTTTAATAACTCATAAAATAATAAAGATAGATTTAAATTAATAACATAAATGGTTGCATAGACTAAAAAAGTTTCATGACCCTTGCAAATGAACTTCCACATGTGCCCCTTCGTCGCACGGAGAATATCAAGTGGATAGTCAATTTCACGCCAGGTAGTGGCAAGCATGTCGGCATCCACAGAGGCTATTGCGGTTGTAATTCTGGCTTTTAGGTCATCAATGTTCGACACGATCTTATTGTAAACATTGTTCTTTATAAATCCCCCCCCCAAAAAAGTCCAGCAGTGTTATATCAGGTGATCTGAGTGGTCAAGGAATTGGACTTCCTCGCCCAATTCATCTTCCTAAAAAATGGTTATTCAAAGAACTACGAACGATGATACCCCAATGAGGTGGTGCACCATCTTGTTGAAAAAAGACATGTGGGTGAAGCTCTTCTAGTTGTGGAAACACGAAGTTTTCCAACATGTCTAATTATACGACTGATGAGACCGTCTTTTCTATAAAAAAGAAAGGCCCAATGACTCGGTCGTGCATTAGTCCACACCACACATTAACCATTGGGGAATCTATTTATCTCACGGTATTCATGGGTTTTTTTCCCCCATATGCGCATATTAAGGCAATTAACAATGCCAGAAACATGAAAGGATGCTTCGTCGGAGAACATTTTGCGCTTCAGAAAATCTGCACCATCTTCTATCCTTCCTACCATATCTGTTGTAAACCTCTAAAAAAGAAGGGGGCACACGTGGAAGTTCATTGACAAGGGTCATGAAACTTTTTGAGTCTATCTAACCATTTATGTTATTAATTTTAATCTATCTTTATTATTTTATGAGCTATTAAACATCAAAATGGGTCCGGGACTTTATAAACACCCTGTATAATATCAGGGGTCTGTTTAAAATAAATTTGGGTCTGTTAACGGACCCTTCACAAAATATTGATTTCGGCTGATTTTTTTTCTTCATTTTTTGGTAATTTGTAATTTTGAAATTTTTAGAGATAATACATATAACTATTTTTAAAACCATTTACAGAGTGGAATGTAGCCGTAAGCATTTTTTTCTTGTTTGCTTCTTTTATTTCAATTTCCCATCCCTAAGTTTTTCACAAGCAAGACAAAGAGCAATAAAAAATAAAATTTAACACATTTTTTGTTACTACATATTGCTTTTTAGTCATTTTTGTATTTCATTGCATTAGTAATTTATGAAAATAATGTGTAATAAAAGGGAGGAGCTCAGAACCACTAGTTAAAATTGTTTGTGGTATGGATATAGTGAACTTCCGGTTATAGTGAACCGAAATTTCGGTCCCTTGAAGGCTCACTATAGCCACTCAAACCGTGCTATAGTGAACCTTCAAGGGACCGAAATTTCGGTTCACTATAGCAGGGTTTGAATGAGTATAATGCATATTTCAATTTATATGGAACACAAATTGACTTTTGGTTTTTTCGCTCAAATCTAGTCTTCATCACACACATGAAAATCCAAATGAAATAGACTGGTCATGATACTAGAATGAACAAAGAATTATCATCAACACAAAAAAAATTTTTGACGAAGCACACAGAAATGAGAGCTAAAGGCTGACCCAACCTCAAATGGGTTCACAGCCAAGAATGAGATTTCACCGTCCTGAGAGGGAATAATTGGAAAACCATGGCCAACAAAAGAGCTACCAGGAAGAAAATTTTACAGAAGGATAGGGACCACCGAGCTGTTTTGCAATTGAAGATAGAATTAAGATAGTTTATAATAACTAAATGTTTATGCTTTCTAAAATAGGGTGTGTAGCCAAATTTTTCAATAAAAAATAAGCACCTTTTAAGCACTAAAAAATATTTTTAAGCACTTTAAAAAAATATATAATTAGGCAGGGTTGGCAAGTTTTCGACAATTGACGATTTTATCCAGATTTAACAGTCATGTCAAAAAAAAAACTTTAGTTTTGTTAGTTTTGCAGGCATAGTTTTTGACAATTGTCAAAAATCATGAATAAATTTTGAAATCATAGAACGAATGGCGTTTTCATATGCTAAAGACTGACGGTACGCCGAAATAGATTGGGGTTGAATTGTGAAAACATTGGAATGAATGGAACAATATTGACAGCGTCTTTTGGCAAGGTGGCGAAAATAAAGGGAAAATTAAGCACTTTTTGAAAAACACCCAATGAAAAAAGCACCTTTAAGCACTTTTTAAAAATGCTACGCACCCTGTATAAGAATAATAGAAGTAATTCTTTGATATTAAACATATCTTCTTTAGGAAAATACAAGCATTTCAGTACATTCCCTCACATAAGAAAACTAGTAATAACACTAGGTTTGAAAACTAGTAAAAGGACATGAAAGTAACTCCATAGCTGCCAACTTGTATGGTTGTTGAGAAAGATTTTAAAGTGGTAGTCTTTTAATAGTTAAGGTATTAAAATTTATCTAAAATTTAAACTATTTCACTAACACGAGTTAGAAAAATTGCCTAACTAGTATATCTTATTTACATAGGTATGAATTATTCATTTGTCGTAGTAAGTATAATAATTTAAGATTTAATTTTCAAAATTAGGATTTTAACATTAAAAAATAAATATTACAATCTCTAGGAGAAAAAAAATTCTCAATGGCCGTTAATTCGACATCCATGTAACTTTAAAGGGTTAATAATAATGTTTCCACTATAATAAAAATACTGCTGCGAAAAAGATTTAAAAAATACATATATATATATGAAAAACACATAAAACGTGAGTTTTACACGAAAGCAAATTGACTATAATGCAATTCTATTGGAATATTAAAGAACAACATATTGAGCAAAACTAATTCAAAGTTAAATTGGGTGACGATAAAAAACTATTGAATTAAAATTCTAATAGAAAATGTACACACAATTTCGATAAAGATGGTTCAGTACATTTAATAGAAAAATGTTACCAAAGATTAATTCTATCTCACTAACACAAAATTAGGTAAACGCAAAATCCCTTTTTTCGAAGCTAAAAAAATGGCCGACTTTCATACTAACACGAAATTCATTATTTCACGAATTAGGCAAACAAAGCAGAGTGGGAAAACACTATTAAATACAAAATATTAATGAAACGTAAACATTTCATTCTTACCAAACAAAGTTTGACAGATTGACATTCCCGCGTCATTAAACTACGGCCGTCGCTGTCAGGATGCAGGAACGATTTGTTTACTTTCTCTCGATTCGAGCTGAACTAGATCTCTTATTCAATTGGAACTTGAAAATTTTTCATCCGCGTTTTGGCTAGTTGCGGTGTTTTCATTGCCAAAAATATTAAATATTCATGAAAAAAATTAGACAAAATGCATATAAATAATCTTTTAATATTCTGTCAATGTTTCTACGGTTTGTCGGGCTACCGAAGCGGGGGTGCCATCCCCTCTGCAGAGGATCAAAATTGTGATGGTATGTCTTCGGATCATCCTCAGGGATGTTTCCCAGACCGTCGCCAATAGCCCATTGTGCAGCTCTAGTGCGACGTAAATGAACAACAACAACAACAACAAGTCAATGTTTCTACGTGACAAATATTCTGTCGCGCCGCAAGCGTAAGGGCCCGTCCAAGCAAAAAAGTATACAAAATAAATTAGATTTTCACAGCTCATCGGGAAACTTCGACTCTCAATGTTTCGAAAATCCAAGAAACACCCTTTTTGTATACTGGGAAAAGTTGGTGGGTTCTGATCTAAATTATAAGTCCTCCCTTAAAATTGATCAGTTTGAATAACAACTAATTATATTACTAAATAATAATAACTAAAAATAAGAACTAATAATTACAAATTAGAGTTAAAAATTAGGTATAATTAAACTGCATTAACTATTGAGTGAAGTTTTATTAGAACTTGAATTGAACACATTGGCTTTTTTTAATTGAGAGTAATTAAAGAAAATCTAAGTAACTAGAGAGAATAAAAATTATACTTTCTCGTGGTAGTTTTACATTCATAATTTTAAAACTTGGAGGAGAAAAAAGTGTTTAGTGATAAAAATTCTATGGAGCTGTAAGAGACTGTCGGCAAATCTTTTTAATTAAGATTTGTATGAAAAATTCGTCTCATTTATTAAAACTTTTTTATTGTTTAATTCTTAATTTGGTTTAATGATAATGTTTCTACATTTCAAATTATTTTAACATTCGATAGAAAACTCTTTTATTGACCATTAAAATTAGATTCAGAACATTTAAAATATTATTTCTGGCTTATTTATAAAAAAATATTTATTTTTGCGTTGAGATACTTAATTTTATGAACAAGAAATACTTAGAAAAGATATCATTAAAAAATTATTTATTATTACGATGGAAGATTAAGTTTGTTTTCTATCTCAATCTGAAATTTGTGTTAACGATTAGCATTTTTTAGTATTTGTATAAAAGGGGAAAAAACGGAAAGTAAGGATAGAATTAATGACAAAGTTTTCTAATTAATTTAAAGAAAAAGTGTAATCAATCATCCTTATCATTCATCGATTAACATCAAATTCTGAACATTTTGAAATCTTGTTTCTTTTCTAATTGTGAATGTGATTTATTTTTAAGTAAAGTTCTTTAAAGTAAAAGATTCGGTCACCCCCCCCCCCATCCTCTTTTTTTTAAAAATCAGAATCACAAATTTAATTCCTCGTTTGAATTAAAGAAAAAATAGAGATAATACTAAATTATGCGAATTAAAATTTAAAAAAAATCAGAGTATCATATCGTCTGTATTGAATTCATATTAAAGTTAAATTCTGCACAATTCCGAATCGTTCTGTTTTTCTTTTTCTTTTTTTTTAAAATCATAAGTGCAGATATTTATTTTTGCGTTGAGTAACCCTATCGGGTCCCTTAGTTCAACGAATTACAGAAAATTTAAAAAGTGACCTTCAAAAAATTGTCAATTGAATTAAAAATAAATAATTAAAGATTAGAGTTTTTATCTAAATTCTAAATTTGTTTTTATAATTAGCATTTTTTTAACTTTTGAATTTAAAATAAAATCGAAAAATATAAAGGGGATGGAATTAATGTCAACTTGTTCACACTAATAAAAATAAAGAAATAAAAATAAATAAAAAATGAATAAAAAAAGAGTAATTTTTCTGGTTTAAAAATTATGTAATGCCTTACATAGGACTAATGAAAAGACTGCAGACAGTATAATGATAAACCAAACTATTTCCAAAAGTGATATTTTACATCGAACTGCTCCTTAGTATTGTTCTCAGATAGACACTTTACAAATCTGTATAATTTTTATTAAACAATTGTACAATACACAGGAACGGTGGGATTGCATGAGAGAACAAAATAAAATTGAAAGGTGACATAAGAATAACAAAGTTTCATCATGCAATCAAACAGGTTTTGATGTTTTCATCCCATTTTCCTCACTATTGATACCATAGATTTCGGGATCATTTTTATTTCTCCCAAGCTTAAATATTTTTTTTACTTCATTTTTGACAAGGGCTCTGAACATTAATTGCATTAGGTATGGTCATTATCAAACACCCTGTATATTAACAATGTCAAATAATATTTTGTTATGAATGGGACATACGTTATTTTGTCCATACAACGAAGAAAAAAGTAATTTAATGTAACAACAGCTAGAATATAAGCTAAGAACAAATTAATTTATTTGTAAGTTTTCAATTTCTGCAAAGACATATTCGGAGACGCCATGAAAAGTAGTCAGCAATAATAGTAATAATGCAGTAAAAAGTGCATTCTTTTTTTTCTTCTATAGTTTAAACTGTTGTTATCTCATACTGTGCAATCTCATTTTGTGGAAATAAATTTAGAAACATTTCAATATCTATGTATATATACAACAAGTGTTTTTTTTTTTTTTTTAATTTTACCTTTTTTTATAAACAGAGTCAAAGCCATGAATTGATTTGCTGATGAAGAACAGAAAACTTTCAACAATTAAAAGAGGCTGACATTTTTTATTAGCATTATTTAGTCGCTTTAAATTAAAAAGAGTCTTCGTGCACAAGGCACAATGCATAGTTCGATCCTCATAGTTAAATGAATTTTGAATTTCTACTAGTGCATGCTCTTTTAGGTTTTTAGTAAGTACTTTGGTTTTTAAGTACTGCAAGCATAAACAAAAAACATAAGGTCAAACAAATTTTTTTTACCCTAAATTGCATTTGCAGTCGCCTGCTTTAGATATTAATACAAATAATTGCAAATACATTTTCAAACATTTTAAGAAGCTGAAATTGATAATGTTACGTTAAAAAAATATTTTTAGACTATAACAGACAGGCTATTTAAAACTTGAATTTTTTAAACGTATTTTGTTTTTATTACATTTTAAAACACATGAATAGTAGGAATTTGTGTTCTAAGTTCAAGTAAATGTGTAAACCCCATCACATTTTGTTAAGTGAGGCATAAATAGCAAAATAAAGAAGTCAATATAGATTATTTATTTATTTAAATTTATTAAATAAGAAGACTGAACAAAGTCACGGGACAAAATTTATTGCGGGTTCTTTCTTCAAAGCACAAAATCTCATTTTCTTATTTTGTAGAATTTTTGAAGACCTTTTATATAAAATAGTAGTTTTTATATAGATGTAAATTATTTCTTTGCAATTTTCTTTAAAAAAAAATTTATTAATAATCACTATACTTTTTTGTAAGGAGTTTTGGTCGGGCAATCAGCAGTCACGGGCACAGGACAATTGTTAAATAAAATCAAAAATCTATTTTTGTCTAAAAAAATTCAGAAAACGAAGAACTCTTAGCTGTTTTTAAACAATGCAAAAACTATTTCTTAAATTGTTGATAATCAATTTCTCTCGGTACAAGTTTATGTGGATTACGTATGCAAACAGATCCTTTTGAGCTCAAAATAATCGAGTATAATTTCTCGCAATTCTAAAAGGAAATAAATGTTTCCAAATACCCACTCCGAATGTTTCCAAATATAAATACGAATGTCGCAACAAGTCAGGTTTGAGATCAATGTACCCGATAAAGAAAATGAAAAATTAAAACTTACATTATAACTTCCTTATTTTAAAAAGGAAAATGCGAGAAAATCCCACCAAAAAACAGCGAGAATTTCTCGAACTTGAAACTGAGAAGGCGGAAAAACTAGCCTGGATAATCTTCGTAACGAGGTTAGGAGCTCAACTGAATGATGAGGCAGTTATATTTTTATTGATATTTCTTTATTTCTAGAAGAACAAACACTTGTTCAGCAAGTTTGGCGATAACCTTTAAGTTCGAATGAATTAGATGTCAAATGGAATTTGTATATTGGGTGCACTCGAACCTAAGTAATAGCTCTTCATTCTTTATTAAATATAGCATTTTTTTCTAAACCGCTTTTCTTTACAGTTTAGAATATTAAAATATCTATTGGTTGCTTTTTCTGCCTTTTTTTCTTTTAAGATAATTTAGGGAAAGTAAAAAATAACTTTTTAATATTTTTAGAAGTCTTTTCACTTTTTATAATCGTCTGCTTTAAATAACACAACAGTTCGTTTCACTTGACTTCAACACCAATTAATTCAATAGCTAGGTTTTTCAGTCTGTCTCAATTATAAGGTTTGGCCATTTTTTTCGAACCGTTTACTCAGCTCAAATTAGAATGTTGAAACGTTGATTGGTTCCAGTGCAATTTTAATTTTTAGCAAGCAAGTCTAGAGTGAAAATGAAAGTACTTTTTTTTTCTTTCTAATCCACGATTGTTTGCTCTACGTAATGTAATCATTTGTTTCACTCATCTTTGACGCCAATAAAATTGAATAATCAGATAGAAGCTTTAAAGAATCGTAAAAATAAGCAATGTTTCATGGATTTTTGGGGAAAAAAACATCATGACATAATTCTTGCTAGAAGAAGATTAAACAAGAGTTTTATCGAAATAATTCATTTACAATTTGTGGCAATTTAAATATTCAGTTTAAATTGTTAAACCTGTGCGAAGGAAACTTAATCTAAAATAAAATTCACTATTGTTTTAGCTAGTAAAGTAAGATTGAGAATACCTCATATGAAAATTTAAAGCACCTTAAGTAATGTTCATGATGTGTTTTCTTACAAAAAATAAGTTTAAAACATTTCTTTCCTTAAATTTGCGTAAATTTTGAATCGAGGCACAATAACAAATAATTTTTTATTAAATAACGAAATTTTTTGCCGGATTCTGGACTTATGCCCGTTTATTTCACTTGCAATTATATAAGCATTTGATTTATATCCAATTTTTGTTCAAAAAATTATTAACTATTACTAAGTTAGCGCAGTAATTAACACGTTGAATGACATGGGGGTCACCGGTGACAGACACTGAGTTTGTTAGTAGCGTCACGGGAGTCACCGCGGTGACCGGTGAAGCCAAGATTATTAAAAACACTTAATTCGAGTAAATTTTTCAATGCTTTTATTATTTTTTTTAATATTATTATCGTAACTAAAATGATTTGAAGAAATTAATGCAATACATACTGAGAAAATCATTTTGGCCAGACGAGCAAGTCATGTAAAATTAGCGTGGCATTCATCGTGCTAACGTAGCAGTAATCTTCATTTTCACTAATCCTCTAATTGGGTATAATGGTATTAGATGTTTATAGTATAGTAAGATAACAAAGCATTTCAAATTCTTCCGATTAAATTAAATAAATTTAAATAAATTCATAAACTTTTCCTTTGCTACTTAAATTTTACCTTGTGCAGCTACCTTGTTCCTCACCTCCTAAGCATTGACCCTGCTTAACCATCATACTAAATTAATATTTGAATAAAGTGATTAAAAAGACTCGAAATTGTTTCTTTACAGCAGAAGAAAATTTACAATGTAATTTTGTAGGGCGTTAAAATCCCAATGACGCACTCCAGGTTCGAATCCCAGCAGTAGTTAATTATTTCAAATTCTATTCCTGGCTCTCACCGACCACAGTGCTGAAATCCTCAAAAAAATCCTCAGTGGTAAACTGATCATGGATTAGAATCTATCTAGTTTAGGTAGTTTTCCTCTCCATATAACGCAAATGCGGGTTAATTCCATCGAAAAGTCTTCTACGAAAGCTAGTGTGTACCAATGCTTGATCTAGAAGTTCCCTTGTCTTTTTGGTTGGGTTCAAAACTACAAGGTTACGAAGTTGAACATTGATAGTCGTAAACTCAGAAATTGGGTAGGCTCTGTTCAACGCCGTTTACGAAATAAGGTAAAATATAATTTTGTAGACCCGTAGTGGCTCTTGGGATAGAATGTTCTCCCAATGAAGTGACCCAGGTTCAAATTCTAGCAGTGGTTGGTTTGTACGAATACTGTTTCAGGCTCGTACCGATCACAGTGCAGACGTAAAATATCCTCAGTGGTATACTGATAAGGAGGTTAGAACCCCTTGCTTTTCGCGTTTTTCCTCTCCAGGTAACGCAAATGCGAGTTAATTCCACCAGAAAGTCTTCTATGAAGGCTAGTTTGTCCCAATGCTTGATCCAAGAGTTCCCTTGTCTTCTGGGATGGATTCAAAATTACAAGGCCACGGAGTTGAACATTAATAGTCTCTAACTCAGAATTGGTTCGATGTGTAACAACGGTTATAAAAAATAACAATAATAACTTTAAAAGTTTCGAACGTGAAGAAACGTAAAAACGTATTGCTAAAAAATTTAAAATTTAATAGAATAGGAGCCCCGATCCTTTGACACACTGTGGTCGTAAACTTTATCAGGGGTCTCTGTCCAGACATTTTGTGAAAGGTCCTGTTTTTCTAAAATTATTATGAAAAAAATTACTCGTAATTTGTGAATATAAAATAAACGTTAAGTCACATTCTTTCAACCAGGGTCCTGCCTTTATGAATTTATGCAAATAGGGTCCTGTTATTGCAAAAATCTTTTTCAAGGAGTTTTTAAATTGTAAATAGATACAAGATTATGCTCAGCACTTTAATATTATAATAATACAAAATATTTTCAAAAATAAACAGCAATTGCTGCTTCTAAATTAGAGATGCAACATACAAATATTTGGTATTTAGCCTACACTGCTGAATGCAGAATATTCATTTCGGACGAATAATGGAAGAAGCGTCTGCCGAAGACAAAACGTAATTCGTTTACATCCATTATTCTTTTTTTTTTTTTCACCTCTGGGAAGGGTTTATTCGATTAACAAAACAATAATGAAGATAAACAAATTTGTGAAAGTCCGACTAAAAGAAAAATGATTTTGTAATGGGTCCGTTTTTTAAGTTAATATACTTTGTGAAGAGAACGATTAAAAGAAAAATGATTTTGTAATGGGTCCGTTTTTAAGTTAATATACTTTGTGAAGGGTCCGACTAAAAGAAAAATGATTTTGTAATGGGTCCGTTTTTTAAGTTAATATACTTTGTGAAGAGAACGATTAAAAGAAAAATGATTTTGTAATGGGTCCGTTTTTAAGTTAATATACTTTGTGAAGGGTCCGACTAAAAGAAAAATGATTTTGTAATGGGTCCGTTTTTTAAGTTAATATACTTTGTGAAGAGAACGATTAAAAGAAAAATGATTTTGTAATGGGTCCGTTTTTAAGTTAATATACTTTGTGAAGGGTCCGATTAAAAGAAAAATCATTTTGTAATGGGTCCGTTTTTAAGTTAATATACTTTGTGAAGGGTCCGACTAAAAGAAAAATGATTTTGTAATGGGTCCGTTTTTAAGTTAATATACTTTGTGAAGGGTCTGATTAAAAGAAAAATCATTTTGTAATGGGTCCGTTTTTAAGTTAATATACTTTGTGAAGGGTCCGACTAAAAGAAAAATGATTTTGTAATGGGTCCGTTTTTTAAGTTAATATACTTTGTGAAGAGAACGATTAAAAGAAAAATGATTTTGTAATGGGTCCGTTTTTAAGTTAATATACTTTGTGAAGGGTCCGCTTTTATGAAAAGATATTATGTGAAGGGTCCGTTAAAGGACCCAAATTTCTTCTAAACAGATCCATGTTTATAACTATCATTTCTTTAAAACTTATAACTCAGTTTGTCTCATCTTTCCGTTGCTGAAGAGAAAAAAAAAATAACGTCCTCGGTTGTTCGACAATTTACACACAAACACACTAACAGTTCATATAATATTCATGTATTATATATGCATAACTAAATATATAAATTTGAATATGTGTAACGCAAACGTCTAATCAATTTTTGTAAAAAAATATTTTTAATCACATTAAGCTAATTTAAAGGCATGTTAGGACTATCGTTTAAAGGCAGTAAAAATGTCACAAAATTAATGCAATAAATATATTTTTGTTTAACAAAGAAAAGTTACAATATAACTTTTCGAATCGTTTTTATGTCTAGAACATTACTTCCGCAATCTGAATATTAGGTATCTGAATATTAGATACTTGAACACGCAAACCTAAAACAAAGCTTATGCGTGATCCAAACACATCGTTTTAAATTATCCTCATAAATTTCCCCAAACATTTAAACTTTATTAATCACCTTCTGCTTTGTTTTTGCTACAATTAAAATGACATGCAAATATCTAACTACAATAAGAACAATGCTCGAATTAAAATTATAGAGTAATAATAATAATAAGTATATTATTCTGCCATTTAATGGTTAAAGTTATTAACTGAAAACGAGTTATTTAAAATTAATGTCGCAATTTATTTATAATTTGAAGGTAGCTTTTGACATTTTGTTGTTGTTCAGTGTTGTTAATTCAGGCTACCGGTGGATCTCACAAATTTATAACAGTGATGGTTAATTTGCTTCATTACTATAAGTAACATTTTTCTTTAATTACCCTTTTTTGGGGGGAAGAACATTTTTTATAGTTATTTTTGGGATTAAGATGGATTTATACGAAGAAATTTATTTAGATCATTACCTGAAACTAATTTGATATATAAGATCATTATTTTTCATGATAAGGCTTCATGGATATTCGAAATTTTACCTAACATAAGAAATTGGCCATAAACTCAAATTTCTATACTTATAAATTTACTTTTATAACAGTTGTTGAACAGAAGAGCCAATTTTTGGTTTACTACCTACTAACGTTCAACTCCTTGTAATTATCCTCACTAGCCTTGTAATTTTGAACCCGATCCGAAAGACAAGAGAACTCCTGAATTGGGAGAAATTCGCCTTCGCGGAGGACTTTTTGATGGAACTAACTCGTATTTGCGTAATATTAAGAGGAAAATCTTCAAAATCTCCCACGGCTAGCCTAACGGCAAAGGGACTCTAACCCATGATCAGTTAGTTTATCACTGAGAATATTTTGCGGAGATTGTGGTCGGTGCGAGCCAGGTGCGGAATTCTAAAATTAATGAATTTGGGAGTATACTTCCCATGGTTTTATAAAAAATTCCGATGTCACTTTAGTATTTAGAGTCCAGACTACATGCAGACTTGTGTGCTCACTACAAAATATGGCTTGTAAGCCTTTATGAACTTGTAGAACAAATTAAAAAGAGAGGCATCACAAAGATACATCCAGGGTTTCGGCGGTATTTGAACCTGCTACCTCTACGCTAATAAGCGGTTGGCGGAATGGTATGACTACTCGACCTATCTCAATGTTAACGAGGTGTTCTACTTTTCTTCACCAACACAATTTAGATTCACCCTCAATAGTTTACAAAGGTGTTTTATTTTCTGTGTAGTTTAAAAAATGATAAAGCATTCCCGCAGCAGTCTGCAGTAGTTCGGGGTGGGGAAGTTCATAGAAATTACGAGGACACTAACGCTATAGTTTGTCTGTGTAAAGAACTCCCCTAGCCATTCGTCTGGAGTAGTGGAGGTGACAATGGTTACGAGATTTAACTATTTTAAGTTGGTGATAGTTTTTTCTATAAACGATAAATCCCAGAAGAGTTTAGAGAAAAGTTAGATTAGGTTAACCCAAAGTTTAAAAAAAGTTTCAGATGCTGAAAAAAAAGTTTTCAAAATATCAAAATTCTGAAAATTTTTTTCGACATTTGAAACTTCATTGTTTGCTCTCAATTTACCTGTACTAACTTTTCATTAAGATTTAAATTACTTTTGTAGGAGAAAGAGAATTTGCAAGGAAAAGTTTTGCTTGCGTTATAGTGCCTTCTTATTATTACACAAAATTTCGTGATTCCACAATTCTTATTATTCTACAATTTCCGCAAACTGCATTTAAGAAATAGTAACATTTTATATTTGTGTTACATGCGCTTTATGCTGTTTTATTTTTAAAATTCTCTTTGCCAAGAAAATTAGTGCGGCATGCCAGTTGCTAGACAAATATTTTGTCTATTCCAAAGCAATAATTAGATCGTAATTACACAAAACATACCGACAAAAACATGGGAGGTAAGCTATTATCATAAAATCTTACGGAAACTGTTTAGTCTATAGGTAAGTTGCATACAAAACGATTTTTTTTTTCTTTTTGCAAGTTGATGTCGTAAATATAGAGTGAATATAAATAAAACTTGAAATGGCGGGAAGTTTATTATGACTCACAAGAAAGAATAATTATTATTAACGTTACATTTCATGAATGATCATTATTAGTTTTGGAACACTAAAGGGTGTCCTAGTAGGAATTTAATCGCCCTCTGATTTCATCTTGACTTATACCGAAAGGTTTACATGACCGATGCTTTTTAAAAAATTACAAGTAAATTTTTGATTAAATATCGTGATCATTTTTCTACCTCTAATTTTAAAAATCAAAATCAGTTTCTTTTTCTTATTCAATATTAGATTTTAGAATTATTAATATATTTTGTAGTCTATAAATTTTGGTAGTTACAAATATTTAATTTCAAACAAGCTAGAACGGTTTTGTTATCAGCTTTTTCTGGATTACAAGCAGGCATAATTTTTATTTTCAGAAATAACGTAATTTTGGTGATAACCAGCATCCACAGCATTCGTTTTCTGAATATCGTGTTGACAATGTCGGTCGACATTCTACAACGTTTGTAAATGCTGAGAGATATCGATCGACATTCCCTAACGTTTTTTACAATATCGAACAGTATCTTTTTTGTGATATGGAATATACGTTATAAAAGGGGTCCATTTTTATATTGTACAATATTTCGCTACAATATCGTACAATTTTCGAAGCTGAGTTTGTACGATATCGTTTTTGAGATATGTGCTACTTGAGTATATGGCCCAAACTTTCGTCTAATCTCTTGCATAGATTATTGAATAATATTTTCAAGATTGCGACCTTTATATTTTGAGGGTTAAGAATTCGAATCCACTGAAAAAACGGTATGTTTATTCATAGAAAGTTTTGAGTCTGATTTCGTTACTTAAAATATCGTTTGTACTAATCAATTGGCATATTTAAGATTTGGCCCTCGAACTATTAAGGTCGTTTTTCGAAGGCTCTGCCGCAGTATGAAATTATGCTTTTTGTGAGTAATATGCTATTTTTATAACTGCTGAGAATTTGCAACTGTTACTTATGACTTTTAGGTCAGGTTTAGCCTCCAGCGCGGTGTCTACGTTTAGGTTGAAAATGGCGCAAAACGTCAATATGGAGAAAAGTCGCAGTTTTATGAAAATGAAAAGCAGTGGTGGTCTAATTTTTCAATATTTAAAAACTTACTCCCATGCTGCATTATTTAGGCTCATAAAAATTTGCAAAAACTGAGAATATGGCAGTGATTTTGGTAATCTTAATCTAGGTGGGAAAATGTCTCCAAATTGGCGATGTTTAAAAAAGCTTACTAATTTTTAAAATAGTTAAGACATTGGTTTATTCGAAAGCCCAGATAATTCTTCACGGCCAGATTACAGTATAGTTCAAAATCATCGCATTGCTTCAAGTGTAAAGTGCTTAAACGATGATTTTTTTTTTATTTCAGCTTCGAAAAACACAGTTAAGAATGATTCCTAACAAATGAGAAATCCGTTTGATCAAAATGTTTTCGCATTTTTTTTCGCATCACTGTAAAATACTAAACATTTTACTGCTCACATCCTGCCGCATCAGTGAACATTTCACTCTAAAAACAATAAGCATAACTTTAACAACCATTAGAAAAATAACTTACTCATTCGAAAAGCGACTCGTCATGCTTTTATTTCGAATTAATAACAAGTGATGTCAACAATATTTTTCCTTCGGTGTTTTACAGAGAGAGATAATGCATAGACAACTACATCGCCATATAAATATGACCATTAATTTAATGACTTGTTGACGCATGTAGAAATTGACATTGACAACAAACACTAAGTATCAGGTTAGATTTTGTAACTAATATACTAAAAAAAATATCCCATCATATTTAATCAAAAACCTCCAACTAATTTTTAATTCAGCTGTTTCCTCTTAATTAGAAATTAAAATAAATCAGCATGAAATTTATTGAAAAAGCAAATAAATCAGGGTAATTCTTTTTATCAAAAACACAATCTAAATTTTAATAGCGTATATGCGAGTTCTGAAAAAACTGGAGGGAAATATGATTGAGATGAAAAACCGTTATACAACAGAAAATCAATACTAGTTTTTCTAGGAAATCAATGGAAGTTATTAATATACCGATAAGACAATGTAACATTTTAAACTTCTTTGTTGACTTTAAGATTTAATCAGTAACAGCTAAAATAATCCGTATGACGAGTAAAGACGTTATTTTTTTGAACTTGAAAAATAAATAAATACATTTTTCGTGAAACTAAAGCTGCCGAAAAATATAACTTTTTCAACCATAGTCCTTGGAAAAAAAAAAAAAAAAAAAAAAAAAACGTTATTGCTACCATTTTTCACCATTTTTTCTAGGTTCCAATATACGAGATTTTCTACAATAACTACTCTAAATATATAGATTTAGAATTCATGTCAAAAATCAAGGAAAGGAAATTTCAGGGGACAGTGTTAAAATTTAATCGAAGGAAAAAACTCTACCGAAATCTAACGAATTAATAGCGTAATTGAAAACATCAAACGAAATACGACAGGAAAACGTGGAGTATTAGTAACACCCCCAAGTTTCACCAGACAAAGAAACAGGTTTTTATGTTTTAGTACCAGTCTTCTTCAGTAGCGATCCGTTATAACGTTTGTGCTTCTTAAATATTAAATTGCAAATCCAGTTGAGTATACAACTTAGTATCCTATTATTTGGCAAGGATTCTGAAAATCAGCATTAAGTGTGATGATTAACCCATTAATGCCCAGGCACAAATAGTGATCTATATATGAAAAAAGTGGTAGTTCATATTTGTTTGAAGAAAATGGATATTTTTTTCTTCTACCTACCACTTAAGCTTAAGGATGCAATGATTTGGGCAGTGATTTCAGGACCAAAAGAAAAATATTTGTATTATAAATATTTTTATTTGGAACTACTATCTTGTTTCTACAGACTAAATCTTAAAAATGAAATACGTATGCTACCAATTTTTTTGTTT
Organism: Parasteatoda tepidariorum; assembly: GCF_982258835.1. NCBI lineage: Eukaryota > Metazoa > Arthropoda > Arachnida > Araneae > Theridiidae > Parasteatoda > Parasteatoda tepidariorum. The sequence goes on from NC_141759.1 coordinate 59,614,406, forward strand.
TGTTGCAAAAATGAACAGTCCTTTTAAAATGACGTTAGGCACAACTGGAGTAAGAAACACGAAGCATATACCTTTTTAAACTATATTAATAATTTTAAGAACTTATTGGAAAAAGCAGTTAACCAATTATTATTTTTTTGACAGAAGTATGATTTTCCGAGGGAAGTTTTTATCTTAGTCTTATTTACATATGTAACATTCATTTATAGTGCTAAATATATAGAGAATAGTATATTTATAGGAAAAAGTGACACTATTTCAGTATTTTTCGAATGGATTAACAAGGAATTTGGCAGCAAATTATCAACAAACAAACCTTGAAAAACTCTCACTCATGATAGGAGAAATAAAAGCAACTTAGGAGAAAATGAATAAACTTGAAACAGCAGCTTACGTTAGGGAAAAATGTCGATTCTCTTAAGAATCAATAATTATAAAATAGAAAGAAAATTGCCCTTAAATGGCTTCACCATACAATTGTTTCAGGTTGTTTAGTGTTTCGGACACGATGCTCCGTTCAGAAAAAAAAATTAAATTCATTAACAAAGTTGAGTAGTTGAGATGAAAATAATAATTATATTTTCTTCATGCAACTTTTTCAGTATATTATTATTACTAGCTAAATACTCTTTCTTCGTACAGATTAAAAAAAAATCAATACATTGGTAGTGATTAACACTACGAAATCGTGCGCAAAACTTAAACACATATATACTGACACAATTAATTTAGTTAAAACAAATCTAGTTTTATTTATTTATTGTTACCTGTTGCTCTACTTGATGACTTTACGTTATTAGATTAAGCAACAGACGTTTTTAGAAGTTCATCCCATCAAAATAAAGATGAACGATATTCACTGTCATTTGGAGTAATGCGAGGCAAACTCCTGATAGTTAATATTATCAAAATTAACAATTTTCTCCGGTGCTTATCCTATTCGATGGGCAGTAAAAAAAAACCTATTTCTACAATTCCTATTTTAGGTATCGTGGAACCTATATTAGTATATATAGTACATATTAAGGCAGAATCAATGAATATAATATCAGTAATTCGAAAAATCTTATTTTTCGTACAATTACTTTTAAATAAGAAATAAAAAGGAGCTCATCAGCAATCTTTCATATGTGTGCAGACACTTACAATATTAAGTGTTAAATCCCAAATGTTAAATGTGCATCTCACATATTTGCACAAAACTGATGACAACTTTTTCATAAAAACTGGCATGGTTCAGCGGAGACAGATTATGTCTATATATGAAAAAATTATGGAGATAGTACATTAGTTGTATTTTCTAGTTTACAGCTCTATTTGCCCGAGATATCCTGATTGGCAGGGAGCTGGACTTCCACTTGTGAGAACGGGAGTTGGAATCTAGCCGGCCGAAGACTCCGTGTAGTAAATGGTGACTGGTGCACGTTAAATCTGTTGGGTCTCAAAGTCCCCCAAGTTCCCATAACAAATCAAAACCACTGGGGGTACTGAATTGGAGATTGATCGTTCTCTGGTTCAGGTCAAAATTACGATCTGTGGACGATCGAATGGATGCATGAATGGATCCGCCCTATAAACGGGTGTGACGTATGGGTGTGGCGGAAGTCGAATTTCCAGCCATAGATCGCGCCACTGGGAGACAAGAACAATTGCACTCCCTCTGACGTAATGGCTGGCGACAACAACTTGGAGATAGATGGTTAAATTTTATTTCGCTCCCTGCCCACGGTGATTGCATTGTTGCCCCAAATTATGCTTTGGTAAAGGTTTGGTTTTCATCATCAATGAAAAATCATGCATTAAAGCAAGCATATGCTGCACAGAAAAACCATTAAAAATTCTCCTTCTTAAAAGAGTCAAATAAATCTTTTTCCAATAATTTTATGCGTTTTGTATTCACAGGTATACTAAAAACATAAAAATTGAGCGAAGTAACAAAAGCGGGGAACTTATAAACTTTAAAGTTCATTTACTCAAAGTCACTAAAATTTCACTTACCTGCTTCTTCCACTAAGCTCTTCATTTATTGTAGCCATACCGCTAAAAAGCATACTAACAATGAAACATCCCTTAATCTCTTTTTCCACCAGCAGCATCATCGAAAATCAGTACGAGATTTACCACATATGTAACGTTTTTTACTGCGTAATTTGATCTTGAAGTAACATGTTAATTATGTCGAAACAGAAACATAACTATTTGTAAGTATGACGTTAACTATAACGATATTCTCTGCATAGAATGGTGTCAAATCAAGTTTGATTACGGCAGGTATAAATTATTTTTATTATTAAATTTCTCAAGAGATTGAAGAACAAAGGCGCTTTTCTAAGAGTTGTTGCATTTTTGATGAACATAAAACAGTTATGATATTCAGGCATATCATTTAGAATAATAGAAACGTAAAAGTAAAATATTTACTTTATTGTACAATAAATGCATCTTCTAGAAACAAATGCGCATTTGTGTATAAAGTTAAGGAGCAATTTTTTCACCTTATTATATATTTAACGTCGCCTTTACTAAATGTACTTTTTTTCATACCTTTTTTATACAATACACACATAATATAAAAATGGAAACATTAAAAATATTTGCGTAAGACCAAAGAATATATATGAATTATGAGAAGAAAAAAAGGAAGGAATATTCTACCTATTTTCTATAACAAATATTTAAATTAGATTTAAAGTTTTGGAGCAATTCGCAAATTATAGTGAGGAACAGTTTTTTTTCTTTTGTTGCATGAGCTTTTTTTTAACTGGTCTGAGATACTTTCTTATTACTGATTTCAAATCTGCAATCTGCTTCTCTCTCCAAGCTGCAGTTTTTTTTAATGAGTCATTCTTTGTCTATTTTTGTTGAAAAATGTTCCGAAGTCTGTTAAAAATGTTTTACGTAACAGGGGGTCGCATCACTGTTACGACAAACTTTTAGAAGCATCAAGATTAAAATTGCATACGAATACAAAATCGGAAATGTCGCCATATGCCAACAGGGACGCATTCCTATTGTGAACTGCTTGTGTGTGCTCTTTTACAAGCACCCCTAGCAGCGTACAATGACATTTCAGGGCATGGTTTCCAAAGCAATTTTAATCCTGGTGATGTGCCCTAACTCCTTCAGAAGTTTGTTGCAACATTTATGCCTTGTCATATATGACGTTTTTAAACTTTCGCATTTCGACAAAAAAAAAATAGACTAAAATTGTCATTTAAAAAAACTGTAGCTTTAAGAAGTTCTCTAAACAAGAACTTTCTCATTGTCTAAACACATAATGACAGTAGGAAAGTAACGGGACAAACATGTTGCAAAGGGGAAGAAAGTGATTTAATTGAATTAAAAGTCTTACTTTTTGAAAAAAGTTTATAGAAATGTTGGCTCTTTGTAGCTTTATTTGTAGTCTAAGATTCGAAAGATTAAGCTACAGAGTACCGGTTCCCAAAAGGCGTTCCGCGGAACCCTGACATTACTAGATGGGCCACAGAGTTATTATCAATTAGGGTTTCATAGCTGAAAAAATTGAGAGCCGTTACTATAGACTAACACAGTCTTAAGTTTAGATATCCAGCATCTAATTCTACTATATTTTTTTAGAATAATTAATGCTTTAAGAAGGTAAGAAAGAAATTTTTGGTTTCAGATCTGTATATTTTCAGGGAAGTGACGCAATAAGACAAATAACTAGATTTTTTCATCACTAATGGTCAGCTCCAAAAAATATTTCAAGATTGAATTATCATCTAAATGAGGATAGGGTACACTTTGCGCTACCTATGAAACAAAATAACGTGAAAAAGACACAGAAATGGACATACTATAGTTTCAGTTCTATAAACAAGAACTTTCCTCCGTGTCTAAACACGAAATGACAGTAGGAAAGCCACGAAACAAACACGTTCCAAAGAGGAAAAAAAGTGATTCAATTCAATTATAAATCTTACTTTTCGGAGAAAAAAAAAAGCCATATAAACGTTGGGCCTTAGTTGGTTCATTCGTAGTCAAGTAAAAAGATTTAGCTGTAGACTTACACTATTTTAAGTTTAAATATCCAGTATCTAGGGCTAATGCATTTTTATAGAATAATTAATGCATAGGAAGATAAGAAAGACACTTTTAACTACAGACCTGAACATTTTAAGAAAAGTGACGTAATAAGATAAATAACCTGAGTTTTCTTCTTTTTTTTCATTCTTTTTCTTTGGAAGTTCTCCAACAATATCGTTTTTCTCTCTCCTACAGAGTGAAAATCTTAAAGCCCTTCAAAATCTATTCGCCGGATTAAATTTGAAGAGACATGCTGTCGTCACGTTGGAAATTTTAATTTCTCAACGTGAGCTCAAAAATTCTCAGGTTTCGTACATATTATGAGACCAGTTTGGAATGTAATGAAGAAAATAATGATTAACCTTTGATTTCTTAAACATTTTTCCTTGATTTTATTTTCCCCTAATAAAAAAAATATTTGATCGACGTTTGATTTAAAAGCTCCCTCAAATATCAAACAACGAAAGCTAAAATTACCCAGCATAAGTTTCTAAATTTTGTCAGAATGGTCATAAATTTTTTAATTCATGGAAATTTTTTATCCGTGTAACTAAAAATATAAGTACTATTGCTTATTAATAAAAATAATTTACATCACAATGTTTATATATAAGTTTCTACTTTTCGTAATAGTTATGAGCAGTGTCCGAAATTTTTTAAGCTTCCATTAAAACTACAAGTATACTATTGCTTATTAATAAAAATAAAACACTGCGGGGAGTGAGTTGTTTTCGACAATGTCAACTTTCGTCTATGTAAAGGTACCCCTATATAGAATCGAGTTATATGTGTTATGTACTAGTGAATTGGAATTGTATTTTTTGTAGTGATATATACAATACAGTACTCCCCCACCAGAATTTTATCTGTGATAGAATTCGATGAACGGACATCACTAGTTAATTCATTGCTGTTTTGTGACAAGCCGGGAGAGCTGTATTAAGTTCACCGTACTTTTGAGTGCTGAACGTGAGAGCTGTATTAAGTTCACCGTACTTTTTAGTGCTGAACGTGAGAGCTGTACTAAGTTCACGGTCGTTATCGCTCCTATGTTACCATTAGCAGTCGAGTGTATACAGGTCGACGTTGTGTGTGATCGAAACTGAGTAGCAACAACTTGAGGCGGTGGATAATGTTGCAGTCACAAGAAGCAAGTCAGCTGTTCAATGTGGATCATGCATCTTAATAGGCGTGTTCAAATCGAAGTGGGAGTTTCTGTCAAGGTAGGCGTGTTCACATCGCTCCCGAAGGTCACCAACGTGGGGAGAGAAGTCATCAACAATGTCAACCTTAATCTATGAAAATGTGCCCCTATACTGAATCGAGTTAACATGTCTCATATACTAGTGAATTGGAATTGTATTTTTTGTAGTGGTAGATACACTACAATCACATTACAATATTTATATATTATAAGTTTCTACATTTTGTTATAGTGATAATAGGTACATTTTGTTACGATTTCAGCCATTATTTGTTAAGCTTATTCTATTATACAAATAAATTAAATTATATTCATTTACATTATTCTGCATTTTGCATAAAATTATTTACGTTACAGTTATTTACGTTAATGTATATTTCGCATAAAAAATAATTTACATTAATTTGTATACAAAATTTTTTCATTTTTTTTCACCAAAAAGATAAAACTGTAAGTACAATTGATTGCTAATAAAAATAAATTACATTACATTTATTTACATTAATTTGAATTTTTCATAAAAAAATAATTTACATTAATTTGAATTTTTTTTTTTCATCCGCTGAATTAACTTCATTTTTGAGTGATATTAGCTTAGCAACATGACAGTCTCCAATTAAATAAAAGTATGGAATATTTTGCTTAGATTCAACCAACTGGAATTCAATAGGAAATTATTTAGTAAATTATCATTTCTCCCGATATGTACTACTTTAAGGATAACCACTGCTGATGGGCTCTTCTAAGCGTACCATCACTTTAAAACGCAAGAATGTAAATAAATTTAAATATAATGCTCAGATTGAAAAATCAACACGTAATAAATACTTACAAAATTTTTCGAAATTTATTCTGTATTGTATTTGTATTAAAAATATTTAAAAAAAATAATACTAGTACTCTAGAAAGACGATAAGTTTTCAAAGCTACTTTCCACTTTTTTATTTTCTTAGTAATCCTTAAATCTCGATTGATTCTTACGATTGTATTCAATATTTGTTATTGGAGAAAGAAGAATGCATGATACTGAAAATCGTAGTTTTTTTTCAATGCATAGGTATTTCGCTGAAGTTCGATTTTTTTTCTCTCTCTCTCATTTTCGTTGCTTTAATACCAAATAACACTTTCTTTTCGATTTAATTGTTTCTCAGCTTTTTAAAAATTTACTACAACTTTCGAAAATTGTTTATGATTACCAGAACTCTTAACACATAAACGTTAAATGGCATATGAATAATTAAATTTATAACATTTCATTTAATTTTAATATTAATCTATTAATTTACTTTAGAAAAAGAACTGAGATTAATATGATTTTACTTTTAGTATGTGAGTTTTCAAATTATAAATACATAATAGTAAAAAAAAATCAAAGTTTTCTTAATCATAAAAAAAAAAGTTCGATTGCAAAATAACTATTGAGCGCAGAGGTACCATCTTTGCAAAACTAAATTTGTATTACCCCTTTAATACAGGAATGTACTTAGAAGTTTCGCTTGCATCAAGTATAAAAAAGCTCAAAACCCGAATACTGACAAATGAATTATTTTCTTTTTAATATTATTTTAGAGAATCGAGGACATTTTTATAATTCATGAATTTACTTGGATTTCTGGAAGAGTTTCCACATCATTAAAAACAATAACTCTATGGTTAATGATCTTATTGCTTCAAAATATTTTTCAAATATTTGGAAATCACAAGCTTTTTTTAACCATTTAATGTCAATTTCATATTGCCACCTTGTAACTGTATAAATATTTCCGTCAACCTTCGCCTATTTATTACCTTTTCTGCTTTGCCATCCTTGTTATTTGTCCTACCACCTTTAGCACCTTTGTGAGACCGAAACATGTTTAGGTTTTTATTCAATTTTACTATTTGTTATAAAAATTATTTGTTTTTGCTAAATTTCAATTTTATAACAAGTTATTACTCTCGTTATTTTACTCGGACATTTGTGAAGTAGGCTTTAAATTTATTTGTATTATTTCGATTATGTATTTGTATTTGAGTAAAACTAAAAACAACGAGAATGAAGGTCAACTAAAAATACAGAAATGGACATACTATAGTTTCGGTTCTATACTATAGCTTCGTTTGCTTTAAACTATAACTATTATTTTCCTACTCTACTATACTTTATATATACTATACTTCATATATACTATACTTCTTACATACTAGACTTCATACACACTATACTTATACTATAACTTCTATACGTATACTATAGTTATACTTATTTTTATACTATAGCCTCTTTCATACTATACTTATATAGCTGTTTAGTTTATACTAAATTATAGCTACATACACTATACTTTATACATATTATAGCTTCGTGTGATACTATAGCTTCGGGTTATTTTCTAGGTAGCATAGAAAATGAATTGTTTAACCGAAACTAGAGTATGTATACATTTTTTTTTATTTGTGCTTCATTCAAATTATTTTTTTACTTTAACACAAAGTAAATCTCATTCTTATTTGAATTATAATCTAGTTACTTCAATCTTGGAAATAGTTTTAATCAAAACCAATCACTAAGTATAACCTTGGATATTCTATATTTGAATCTGAAATCATGAAACTTATTTTTCAAAAACTAAAAATTTCTCTAATACGATGAAAATACCCATCTAGTTTAAAACATGAATTAAAAACCACTCTTCGAACATCTGTTTATAATCAAGCCATCACAATTGTTGCTAAGTGGGCCAGAAGGCAACACAATAACGAAGAGACATTCAATTGGCGTTAATGCATATCATAATTTAAAATTACAATTAAAGCACGCACTAAGGCAGTGTCATTTCGTCAAGATTCACCTCATAAAACCCAGCCCTTGAAAGGACTGAAATTGATTGTCACAATGTCACAAAGAAGAGAAAATGCAGTCAACCGGAAATCAAGGTCCACCGGCGCGGATCAATGCTTACGATTCCAGTATTATTTCTGATATGGCAACATTCATAAAGTAACAACACTATTACTTTCATTGGATGATTCGATACAAAGTAATTGGTTCAATCCATTTACGGATAATAGCCGTCCATAAAGTTCGATTTTAATAAACTAGACGCGTCTATTCTTGTTCTGTGTCGATAAAGGAACAGAGATCGAAGTGATCGACACCCAGTCCCTGGAGTAAGACGGAAAATCGATAGCAGAATATTTTGTATGGCTTTAAACGTATTAAATGTTAACGAATTTACTAAATTCTAATTTTATTAGACTTTTTGCAATGAAACAGTAATTTTAATAATTTCTTAAATAATAAGTTTGCTTTTTCAGTAATTAAAAGTTCTAATTATTAAATGTAAATATTAGATTCTATTACTAATTCATTTCTCAAATATTATAAAGTGTTAATAAAAAAAAAACAGTTATAAAATATTAAATCTGTAATGTCAGAGTGGAAACGGATAGTCAAACGGATGAAGGATAGTGGGAAAAGGATAGTAAAATGAAACGGATAGTGGACTTTTTTAATATTTGATGACAATATTGTACGGAAGTATCCATATTAGATACTTGATGATTCATTATATCCGGAGTTAGTTTTAAAATTAGAAAATAATGACATTGCACTTAGAATTTTGTTTATCCGTTTTCTAGGCAGTGATAAAAGAAAAACTTTTCATAAAACGCAAAAAGCAAATAATAAAAAAAGATAAGTTTTATTACAAAGCTATGGAAACGACGCTAAAATGCCATTAAGTAGAACAATTTCTTATCGGCGGTAATAAAAATCACGATTTTTATTTTAGTTCTTTTTCTCCACATAATTATAGATTCAAAAAGTCATACGTATTTTATAGATTGTTATGTAACTTCCAGTGTACGTATTTAATAGAATTATTATGTAATCCAGTTACCAATATTTATCTAATACTTAAGAAATGGGCCAACTACGTGATATACATGAATAATTTTTTTTTCTCCAATTATTTACAAAATTGTACATTAGTCGTATTTGTTAGTTTACAGCTCTATTTGGCCGGAATAGCCTGGTTGGCAGGGCGCTGGACGCACGCTCGTGAAAACAAGAGTTTGCACGTTAAATCTGTCAGTCCACAAAGTCCTCCACGTTCCCATAACATATTATAACTCTGGTGTTACTGAATTGGAGATTGATCGTTCTCTGATTCAGGTCAAAATTGCGATCTGTGGATGAATGAAAGGATGGATGTATGATTAGGTTCACCCTATAAACGGGTGCAACGCATGGGTGAGGTGTAAGTCGAATTCTTGGTCATAGATGGCGCCACTGGAAAACAAGGACAATTGCTCCCCCTTGCCTTACGCCTACGACAACAACGATAGCTCCATTTAATCAAAACCAAGTTTCAATAGGATTTTATCACAAGATTTTTAATTAATTAAATGTCTTCGCTTCATTTAGTAAGGTAAGCTAAAATAAAAGAAATGGGGATAAAAGTGAGCGAGGTCTACAAATCAGTATTTTAAAAGCAATCTGATGGAACTATAAATTCATTTTACAGTTACGCTTTTGAAATCTGTTTCAACAAACCTAAATAATGTCCTAACGGTTATTTAAGTAAATAAAAAGAAATTATATACTAAATTGTCAATTCATCGGAAAAATAAATTTTATTGTGATAAATCTTGACTACGATATCATAAAACGATCAATAACATTTTCCGTTCCGAATAATACTGAGCATAATTACTTTATGGATTGATTGAACTTCTAAAAATGTATTTTGCTTATTATAATAATGTTAAGTCGCTGGTAATGGCAATAAATATTCATAATAAAAGAGTAATTATTTTAGTTTTGTCGTTGTTTTCAGTTTTGTGCATTTGCACCTTCGAAAGACGGGTATTCAAGTAGTATTCATATAAATTATTTGAAGTACAAGATGGTGTAGTTTCGAGAAATTAATTACATGAAAGCGCCCAATGGCACATGGCCAGTTTGTTTTAATTTCTTAAATACGACTTTTAAAAGGGCTGGGCGTTGTCTAGGAATATGTAAACATTGTTGAAAAACCATTAGCATAACTATTCTCGCCTCAAATTGGCAGAGAAAAATAGAGAACCGAAAAAAAAAATTCATAAGAGCATATTACGCAACGAAAATAGTTGTTTCAATTTTTTTTAATAATATATATTGTTAAAAAGCATGGCAGTGACGCTTTTTTCCAGTGGGCACGCCTTTATAATTACGAAGCATGGAAATTAAAAGAAATTACATCATGCAAGTTACACTGACTTTTTTTTTGTTTTGCTTAAAAGTTGGAATTGGGGAAAAAATCTTAGTTTTTTTTAAAAAAATTTAATTTATTTATTGATAAAGCTCGTTAAACCTTTTTTTTTAAAGTTAAGTTTATTAAGTATCGAAGTTCGTTTAACCAGGGACTGATTATAGCCTAGGCCCAATAGGCGTGGGCGTAGGGCCCACAACTTTTGAGGGGCTTCAAAAATTAGCAAAAAGTGTAATGAAAGGTGGGCTAGCTATGTGTTAAATAAAAAATAATTACAGCTTACAATAAAAAATAATTCAGCTAATTAGTGACTTATAGCAAAAATCACTGATTTCATTTGTTTGTGGTAACCAAACTACTTTTATTTTGACATAACATTGTTCTGTTGTTTTATATTTTGCTTTAATTTATAGATACGTGAACTTTATTTTAGAAAAATAATCTTCAATTGTCTGCTTTCAAAATTTCTTAGAATGTTTCTCTTGAATCATGCAGTTCAGTAGATTCTTTTTCATTATTAGGACTACTCTTTAATTTAATTTCAAAATATTTTGTCAGGGGCCCAGAAAATTGGGTGGGCCTTGGGCCTGAATTTGTCTTGATCGCTCCCTGCGTTTAACATTTAATAAGGCGAACTCATAATTTGTAAGCATGAGAAAAGCGTCTTTACAAAAAAAATGGTACCACGTTAGATCAAGTTACGTGGATATTTTATTTATTTAGCTACTAATTTACTTAAAATATTAATTGCTCGACTTAATAGAAAATTAATTAACTAAATAAGTATTTTAATACCTTTTTGGTATGTACGAAAAATGGCCATGCTTGCCCAAGATATACATTTGCATGCAAAAGAAAAATGGCCATGGTCAAAGAAAAAATTCCATAGCCAACGGAATTAAATTACCGGTCTTAATTTCTTTTACAAATAAGGATATTTAAAATCAAATAATAATGCTTAAAATGTGAGTGACAAAAATCTAAAAGCACCTACTTACCGAATTAATATGATACATTGTTATGTCATGAATATGAGCATCCCTTAGAAACATTTCTCTTAATATATATATAGTTGAACATATGTAATTGTTCAAATTATATCGATATATTATGATAGATAGTCTTGACGACGCTGTTTTGTGCTTTATCATTGGACAAAAAAATCACAAGATCATATATAAACAAGATCTTGATATCTTTCGTAGCCATCAACATAAAATGAATAAAAAAAAATTTCAGTATTTACCTGTAAATAATTTTTCTTATATTCATTAGTTATCTCCTTTTAATATTATTCTTTGGTATTTTATGTTATTTTTTAAATTAAATCAAATTAAAGGTTTATTAAAACTTAAAATTGATGTTCGCTTTCTTTTGATAGAAAAGTAATCTTGTGATATTACCTTATTAAGCAACATTTTACAACTTTTAAACGGTAAATTATGTTTCCTTTTTTAACAAGTTACATTTACTTTTATAATAAATTTTACACGAAACTGTGTTCAGTCAACGTATAATTAAAAAAATAAATAACTTATTGTATTATAGCTATATTACTTACACGACTAGAAATATTTAACATTTTTTTTTTATAATAACGAAATATCAAATAAAATTTTAAAAAAAAAAACAAGTTTGTGAGTGAAGCTGTAATAGTATGAGTAATAGAGAACAATAATTAGGATTCGATTTTGTTTTAATTAAATCAAAAACCAAATTCTGCAAAACCAAATCTGATAAATAAAATAGGATCTGCTAATTTATTCATTTTTGCTCAGCAGCCCAAAAAAGGCCAGGGCCATTCCCACGAGTTATTTCTTTTGGAGTTTATCAAATGCACGTTTGTTTCAAATTTCCTTCCTTTTAATGTCTTAAAATCTTAATCAGGGTCTTTTAATGTAGTGATTTTAATCGACAAGAAACAAAAAAGCTTACGAAAAATCTTGGGAGTTGGTGAGCGAATTGAGCAGGACGTAGTGACCACAAGAAAAAAAATAAGCGAATTTTAAAAAAATAAATAATAATTTACAACCTTGTTTTCACTCAAAATAACTCTTCAAGGTTTCATATTTTAATATCAGTGTTTTTATTCAAAGAAAAATCTATACAAAGGCTGAGAAGCACGATATGTTGAGTAGGAAGTAGTTTAAAATTCAAAACCTTCTTCCGATAGTCGTTTTATTATTCCTTACACTTTTCCACAATGGATATAAAACAAGTTGCTTTACGACATTCAAGAACACGTTGTCCATATTTTCCCCCAACGTCCTTAAATATGAATAAAAAGAAGCAACAAGAAATCTCCACTTGGTATTCAAATTGATGAAGATTTGTGTCGCTAATAGTAAGTATCACGCAAAGCATACTCGACAATAGAATTAGAGGCCTGTTTAAGCTTCCGTCGACGCAACTGGCAAGAGTATAAAGTCTAAAAATAATATAATAATAATTGGCTAGCAAAAGCATGAATAAAAGTTAAAATATTAAAAAAATAACAGGCTTGCAAAAGCATGAATAAAATAAAATAAACACATAAAGAGATAAACAAAAAAAATAAAAGCAGACGATAAAATTAGAAGACTTTTTGTAGAACATAAAGTTGTGGGTTTCTTTATATATTAGTTTTGTTTTGGAATTTTAGTTTTCATATTTATGTTACGGGCTTTTCTAGTTTGTTTTATAATATTTTAACTATTCCGTTACGGGTACTTTATATTTGCCACTGTTTGTGAATAAAAGTTTTTTTATAAGAAACAGAACTATTATTTATATAGCTTGATACGTTACAAGGGACTTTAAATTTAAACATCTAAAGTCACTCAACAACCTTTTTTAAAATAATTTTACGGAGAAAATATGATTATTAATGCTAATTTTCACATAAAAATTTTAAATGGAATAAACGAATCTAGATTGAACGAATGTTCTTCCGCTTAGAATGAAAGCAAACCTCATATTTAACTAATAATAAATCCCAAACTAACGAATTATTCCAACTGCCGAATGTAAGTTTGGGTTAGAGAAACATTAGATAATTTTTAGAATCACTAACTGTATTCATCTTGGCCGAAACGTAAAAGGATAGACTTCAACAATTAAGTCACAAAGTGACTATAGACTGCTTATTTGTTGAATCGGATAAGTGCAAGTCCAGAAGATATGAAGTGATTATGCCTAACCATTTGATTTAAATCAGACTTATTTGGATGACTGTAAGCGACGTCATGTGTGTCTGTCGAACCTGTGTGTCTTCTGAAACGACAAATGCCATGATTTACCTACGATGACAACACTTACAGGTATCCAATTGAAATAATAGCATTTTTGGTTTGTCGATATGTTGGTTGGTTTAAACATCCAAAAGATTCTGATGCAGAAATCGATAATAAAACTAGAATATAAACTCTTACTTTTTAGGATGTTTTACATTATTTCTAAATTATGAAAATATACTTAATGCAGCAAAATGTAAGTGACATTCCCACCATAAAATCGATAAAAAAAAATTCGATTCCTGGTTCAATGAAATTGGTTAATATTACTTAGTAAATACTTTAAAATTTCAAATTAAGTGAAGAAATTTTTTGCTCCGTTCTTAACTTTTGATAAAAAATTGGAGTAATTTTGAATCTTGGATATTTTTATATTGTTACTTATAAGAGTGAATACACAGAAATTTTTTATTTTTGTTTTAGTTCTCGATACTACGAATAATCCTGCTTTAAAGAATAAAATTGCCAGTCCCGATGAAGTCGTAGTTCAACAATATATTAAGATTGCTACAAAAATAAAAAAATTTACTTTATGCACTATATTATTTCTTCTGAGGGTGGATCGGAAGTCACCACCATGAATTTTTAAGAACATTTTTATGAATTATGAAAATTTTATGAGCTAGGTTCAGTAACCTTGAGCATGTATAATTATTAAAGCGCGTACCATAAAGGCTGTCCTAGATATATATCTTAAGAATTCTTAAGAACGAAAAATATTAGGGCACCAGGAGAAAAAAAATAAAAACGTTTAGAATATCTGACAAATCACTATTAAGAAAGGTGGTTGCACAGAATAACAAAACCAGTTCGAATCTCAGATGAAACTGCTTGGTGGTGTATTTAATGTTCCTCTCCTCCGGCAAACAAACGAATTTCGATGTTCTGTATTTATTCGCTTTTCTTAACAGTGATTTTTAAGAATTCGATGCATTTTTGCCTTTTTTCTTTGAGGGGCAGAAAACTTTAATCAAAAAATTTAGTCAAGAAAAGACTAGAGAATTGTGGTCATGTATATCCACAATGAAGCGATTGGGGGAGGAGGGCACAATATTTACATTTTCTAAAATAAAAAGTGATTCATTAAAAACCATTTTGTAAAGAGATAAAAACTATTTCAATTTAAGTAGTTCATTTTATTGTAAAAAATAATCACTATAATGAGAAAACATAAATAATTTGAAGACATAACGGAGAAAAAATTTAGTGTTAACACTAGACCACTAACAATAAAACTTTAACATGGGGTTCGTAAGATTTCACTGATAATGAGGGAAGTGTTCAATGACAGCATATTTTGTGTCCTTAAGCAAATTCTACACAATTTACAGTAAGAGAAGTTATTATCCTTTTACACGGATTTTATTACTGCCTTTTATACAGATAACGGGTACTGCTTTGCCACGCCCTCTCACAAGTCAAAGTTTTTGATGGTTTTCCATTGATGGCCCGACATAATCTTGATGGTAACCATCAATAATTCCATCATAAACCATTATATTTTATGATGGTGACCATCATAAGTAACCAATACCCAATGTAGGAATTCAGACTGATTTATGATGGTCCAACCTAAGACTAATAACTTGTTTTGATGGTTTGTTCATGTTGAACCATCAAAAATTTCCATCATAGTTTCTTGGAAATTAAGTGTTGGAACGATTATGAACAACCATTCCCCCAATGTAAGAATTAGGACTGATTTTTAATGGGCAAACATAAAAAAAAATTGTTTTAATGGTGTATTCCTGCTGAACCAACAATAATTATTATTAAACCATCATGGAAATGCATTGTTGTACCTTTATGGACCGTCACGAATTTCCATCATAGTATCGCAGAAATCAAATGTTGGAATGATCATGAACAATCATCATCCCAATGTAGGAATTTGGACTGATTTAGGAAAGTCCAACATAGAAAACCAAATTGTTACGATGATATATTCCTGAGAACCTACAAATATTTCCATTTTGCCATCATGGATATGTGTAGTTGAAACCATCAGGGACCATCATGTATTGTTGGTCCATGTGAATCAAACTTCACTTGATGGTTAATCATCATGGTATTAAAGTATCATTTTCCATGGAAGTTTGTAGGCATATCAAAAACCATGAACGCATAATGAAAATGTTGGATGTTGGTGGCCATCAAATGATATTGAATCATCATGAATAGCACTGAAACCAACACAAACCATCAAAATGTTTTGATGGAACCATCAAGAATTTTAACTTGGGCAACGCTTGATTGCTATTGGTCGGCTGTCAAGAGCGTCTAGAGCTTATGGACAAAACGTAATATTTGCATCAACTTTGTTCCAAATCTAAACATGACCAGTTTGTGGTGTGGTTGCGTGTCCTTTTCACACAAAAAAAAAAGCAAGCAGAGCTCGTTACGTTACAGTTCTGGTTGAATCTCTTTACTTTGGAATATAAACAAAGGTTTACATGAATATTTACCGTGAAAGATTGCTCATTATACGTCGTCCATTCTTAATCCTCGTTGTCTCACATTGGACGTAAGACGCGGTTCCTAGTAGATCACCGAAGTTAAGAATCATCAACTGTGGTTCGTGAACGGGTGGATGATCACTTGAAGTCAAGTAAGAGATTGATGAAGCCTGTGAAGAGATTGATGGTGTATGCAGGGCCCGACTTTGCCTGATTCGGGCCCGGGGGGGAAACTTCTTTGGGGGCCGGGCCCTCCTCTGTTTCACTACTTCAGTAATGCAGAACCGAACTTTATGGAGGTTTTAAAATTTTCACCCCATTATAGATAACAAGAAAATTGATTAGAACCTAGAATAGCTATAAAGTCTACCCGTTCCTTTTCCGATGGCCAGATAAAATATCGTTCTGTCCATTTTATTGATTTTCTGAAAATTCTATGCCGAATGCAGTTTTCTGATTGTTAACTTTCTCATCTAGCTGTGAAAAATTCATATCCTTGCTGACATAAGGGCAGAATTCAGATAAGTTTCTGATTGTCTCAATTAAGCCAATCAGAAACCAGTATTTTTGTAAACATATGGATTTTACGATACTTAAAAATACAGGCTTTTGATTGGCCAAATTTGCCCATCGAATTTGGGAAAATTTAACTGAATTTTGCCCTAGAAAGCCCTGCATTTTCGAAACTTAGAATGTGCTCATACGATAGATAAATAAAAAAGCTAACATAAAACAGACGGATTTTACACTCTACTGATATTTTATTATACTGATATTAAAAAATGTTCATTAAAGAAGGAAACGTAAAATAAATTTTCTATGCGATGTGGGGGCCCGGGGCAAAGAAAAAGAGCGAAAGGGGAAAGATCAAGACATGGTACTAGTCTTCTCCCCAGATGGCGTATTCGAGTGCTGCTTATTATTAATTATTCACAATCGCAACTAAAATTACATAATATAAAAATTATTTTCTGACACTAACTTTCAGGCTATTAATAAACCTACCATTGCCTTTTCTTGTAACTTATCAACTGTTCTGAATATTAAAAATTATTCATACGTAACAAGAAGCGCATTAGAATTAATAGGAAAATTTGGGTGGGGCACATACACTTTTTTTTCAAACATTAGCTTAAGAGAAAAATGTAAAAAATTGTTAAAAACCTCTTCCTGGAAACTGGAATTGGATTCACGAAAACACACTTCCCAGACCACGCAAACTACTTAGATTTCGTGCTAGAATTTCTTTTTTAAATTCTGGGGGAAAAGCTTGTCAGAAAAATTATCGGACTTAATTGAGTTGGTCATATAGAAATTTTTCGATAAAAAAACTATAATACAAAGTTATGCCGAATTATATCTCTTTAAAATAAATAAACTAAAATAATGGTTAGAAAACACATTTACTTATAAAATTTTTTAAAAGCTTTTAAATTAATTTTTTTTTTTTTTTTAAATATACTTAATAATAATTGAAGCTGTTTTTACTCTTCTAAAAAAGCATGGAATATTCAAAATACAGGAAAGAAAACATTAAAAAAATCTTTTTTAATTTCTTTTGAAAGTTTTGATTTTCTATAACTCTCTATATAATGCCTGGTCGATTTTTACAGTAAAGCAGTGAAATGTGACAAAGCAAAGTTAAATGAAATTTTTAGATAAGAATTTCTTACAGAAAATATAACAAACAGCCAATTGGCAGCCTTTTCCCCATCAGATTATCCCAGAAACATTGTAAATAATGTACATAGTTTCCTTTCCATTTTCTATTACCATATAATTTGCTATTCAGGTATATCAGACTGGTGTAACCGGGGAACAACCCACCAGAAGCTGCAGGGAAGATAGGTCCACCGTTCGTGCACCAATATTATATTTATTCTATATTTATATTTTATGCCGTTCATAGTCATGTCCTAATCTCTATGAATCATATCAAATCCTTGTGAGAGCCTACCGGGGCTGGTACTGAGTTACAAGTACAAATCTAAGACTACTGAATGTTCAGTTTAACAATATTTCACAACAAGATACTATGTACCCGGCTCTAATGAAATTTCTCATCATGTGGAAGTAATTAATGGATATTATCATTGATAGTTGTATTTAATAAGTTGGCAAGGGTATTCTACAATCTTTATAAAAGAGAAATTTTCTGATTACTTTACATAACTTGAATTATCCTGTACAGTTACAGAGATATATATAAATATATATAGCATAATAAATAAAAACAAAAGAAGATGAAGAAAATTAAGAAAAACAATAAGTTTTATTTATTGCGCATAAGCTGCAAGTAAATAGAACTCATAAAATAAGTTCAAAATGTAGAGAAAACGAGGGAAAAATTACAGAACAATGAAAAAAGGGGAAAAAAAGAAAAATAATAGTAAAAAGAACAAAAAACCGGAAAAAAAGAAACATTTTTTTAAAAAAAATCCGGAAAATATAATTATTTTCCGGATTTTTTAAATTTTTTTCCGGTTTTTTGTCATTTTTATTATTATTTTTCTTTTTTCCCGCTTTTTTCATTGTTCTGTAATTTTTCCCTATATGTTGAGAATTATATATATATATATATATATATATATATATATATATATATATATATATATATCGGGGGTAAGGGTGAATTACAGAATATCGAAGATGAACAAGGGTTTTATAAAGAAAAACTATGTATATATATAAACCTGGAAAGATATATTGAAAATAAAATATAATACTTCAACTAATTCTCAACATAAAACCCACCGGAAATATAAGACTTGCCATACATATTTTTTGCAATTCAGTATCTAGACCACGTGTTCCATCTGGAAAAAGAGTCAGCGAGTAACAGCTGTATGCACGTTACTGTGTACGACTGTTACAACGCAGCGAGTTAACGACTAGAGGTTCAGAGCAAGAGGGAGGTGATGCTAAAAGCTATTGCTGTTTTATGACAATGCTCCCCCTCAAACGACGAATTTCACAAATAATCCGCTTCAGAAGTTTAACTGGAAGGTGTTTGACCATCCACGTTATAGTCCGGATCTTAACCCAACGACTTCCACCGGTTCTTACACATGAAGAAATTCCTTTCCGAACTTTTCTTTCCCACAAACGAAAACTTGCTGAGGGCAGTTACTTAACTGTATGGCAGGCGTTACAAATGGTTCGATTATGGTGAGAAGTAACGAGAGTATTGATGTTCATTCCGATATAAGTCTTTCCATGTAATTATGTTTTTTTTTTTTTTAAGTATTTTTATGGTTTGAGGGTAACTAACTTTTCGGATGATCATCATTATATAGTTTTTGTTGTGTTTGTAAACTTCAGTAACTACATGATAAACATCTACAATTGAGATATTTTTCATTTAATATTCTTTGTAGACTTGTACTGCAGAAAAAAGGAAGTTGGCGGAGCAATTCATTGTTTCTTGTTACTCTTAAGAGGACACTATACCAAGGGATTACTTTGCATGGCAAATTCTGTTTCACTTCTGTTTTTCAAAACTTAAATTATGGGGAAAAAAAATAAGTTCAGGTAAAATCAGAGAAAGCTATAGTTTCATGCTGAAAAAATTTTTTTTTTCTTCAAAATATCAAAAATGCAAACAATTTATAGCAGAATTACTTCCCCACTGTGTGATTTTAAGTGTGCATAATTTGTGTGCAATCAGACATTTTGAAAACAAATTTTCAGCATTTAAAGCCTCATGCTTGTTATTATGTTTTATTTATGCTGTAAATTTATATTATTAATGAAGCTGAAACAAAGTTTGCCTTAAGAGTTTCTCCTCTATAGCGTCTTCTTCAGGCACTTATTTTTTTTTATTTAGCTATTTTAAATTTAATTCGGAAAAGGTAGAATTAGAAATAGTTGCACTTTATTAAGTAACCAATAGATATAATTAATAAAGCAAGTGTTTTTTGAAATAGCAACAGCAATGTTCCTTTTTAAGACTGCTCTGACTACAATAATAAATAACAATAATTGTTATTTTTAATAATTGTTGTAATAATTGTTTTTTCTTTTAAAAATATTTTAATTCAAATTGAGAAATAAAAATACAAGCACATTTTATATATATAGCTTCAAACTTATGCTGCTTTAAGAAAAGGTTTTACAAAGTGGAAATAAACAATGGATTTTCTAAAAGTAAGCTACTTTACAAATTACTAAGTGTTACTATGAAAAATAATAGATCTTATATACAAATCTTTCAATTGATGATTTGTCATGATGTGTTCGATACTTTAAATACCACGATTTACACATAAATGTTGCTACCACTATCAACCATAAAAAAAACTTTTTCTTCAACAATGGTAAAATAATAACCGTAATAAATATATTATCTTATATCTTCTGAGATAAAAAAAAATTATTATAAATTCCTAATACAACACTTATTTAAACTTCATAAATTATCGAATTTCGCTAAAAATATCGTCTGTGAAAACGATTTATAAACATGAAAAGAAAAAAAAAAAGATTAATTATTATAATTTGAAATATTTAGAGCCCAAGTGATGACTTTATGAAATAAATAATAAAAGTAATACTTACCAATTTTTTTCTGTAAATTAAACCCCGAAGTTAGGAGGAAAAAAAAAATATTTCAAGTACGAAGCAAATTAGTATTTCAGTCGCGAAAACGATAAAAATTAATATTCTAAAGTTACAAGTAAAGTATGTAAATTAATATTCTCCCACTTCCACAAGGGACAGTAGAACACTAATCATAAATACACAGCAAAAGTATCTCACTCATTTTTTAAAGAACACAAACTGAGCTACTACGACAACGGAGTTTTTATGCTCACTCGCTAAACTTATAACCACCGCCAATTCTCCCTTTGCTCTTGGTTGAATGTGACAGGTGAACTCAGAACGCACACAGGAGGAAGTCATTTCATTCTAGCCGCCCTGGCGGATAACGGGAGAGAATCTGATAACAATAACAGCAGAATAAAAAAAAAGGTAATGTTTGTAGGTTGGTAAACTTGAAGTGTGACACGTTTCCTGAATATCGCCAATTGTCGCTTTCAAAATTCAACTGTCAAATATTGGGAAAATTATAAAACTTCTATTTTAATTCATTCTATGATGAGATAAATTACACCAAACTGTGAATAAAGTGAAGTTTTTTTTATGTGTTCGTATATAATGGAATTATTTTTCGACATAACATAAAAAGATAAATATTTTAACACCGTTTATCAATGTTGTTGTTGGATTCTTATTGACTAATAAATTGTATGACAGGATTCTTAATTAACAAAGATCCAAATTTCTTTGTCATCGGAATAAAATTAATAAAAAATATAAGTGTATCTGTAAAATATTTAATTATCCTTTATTTAACGGTATTTACGAGTATTATTCAGTCCTGCAGTGGACTGATCGTTAAGACACGGTTCCCAGCAGATCACCAAAGTCAAGCATCACAGGCTGCGCTCAGTGTGCGGGTGGGTGAACACTTGGATCAGTCTGCGTTGGGACCGAGGGTGTGCGGTATTGGTCCTCGTTAAACTGCTCTAGCGTAAAGTGCTCGACTTCGTGTACAAGTCGTTGGGCTACTGAAGTGGGGGTGCCATCCCCTCTGCAGAGGATCAAAATTGTGATGACATGTCTTCGGATCATCCTCAGGGATGTTTCCCAGACCGTCGCCAATAGCTCATTGTGCAGTTCTAGTACGACGTAAATGAACTACAACAACAAGTATTATTTATTTATCACAGTTTCTTACTATTATTATAATTTTGATTATTATGCTAAATTTAAAGGCTTGAATTTAAGAACGGTGTTTCCTTGCTATAAAATTAATCAAATGATATTACTTTATTACATAACATTTTACGATAAATATGTCTAAAACAATGTCTTATTAACCATCTTAGAGCTATTAAACAGTAAATAAGGGAAAGTCGTTAGAAGTTAGAGTTATAAACAATTGCAAAGAATAATCTAATTTTTTGTAAGAATTATTTTATTTTATGACCAGCGTTGACAACCGACTCAATTCTGAATTTACGATTATCAATGTTCAACTCCATAGCCTTGTAATTTTGAGCACAACCCAAAAGACAAAGTAACTCTTGGATCAAGCATAGGACAAACTAGCCTTGGTGGAAGACTCTTTGATGGAACTAACCCGCATTTGCGTTACATTGAGAGGAAAATCACGAAAACCTTCAATTGTGAGGGGATTCATCTACCACTGAAGATATTTTATGTCATAACTGAGGTCGGTGCGAACCGGGAGCAGAGTTCATATCAATCACCCACAGCTGTGACCTTTGTAGGCGAACGCTCTATCCCCCTGAACCATTGCGGCTCTGGAAGAAATATTGTAAGATAAACTTTATATGAGCTTAAGATTAACTTTAGATTTATATATAAAACCTAAATTATATATCGCTCTCATTAAGGTTAATATAAACGTATTATATTTGTTTATATCAATTAGATATTTTTTTAAAAAATTACTAATCACTTTAGCCATAAAAAAAGCACTATGCTATAGGTTCAGATGTAAATAATATTTATATTACTAATGTAGAGCCTCCAAATATTTGAGGCTGTTGCGAATCATTATTATTTTTTGTAGTAGCGATATAAAGCAGAATTTTTTTCGTTGAAACAAAAAAGTATTTAAAAAATATATTATATATATTAGGACTTAAGCACTCGCCTATATGACCTTATATGTATCTGTTTAAATTACGTGTGTTTCGTTGAACAAAAACTTTTAACTCTCAGTTACTAAAATATAAATATATTACCAATTACCATTGCTACCATTAAGAGAAATATTTTCTGAAACTATAGAGAATCCGTAGTAATTCAACAGCTATTGAAAGAAAGGCCTCAGCACGGATCAATTCAGTAGTCCGACGTAACGAACATAAACTGCGCAGTGGAGGAAATAATAAGATGTCGCAACGTTGAGGCTACTAAGATAGGCAGTGGGGTTAATACAAAAGATGTCTTTACGTTTGGACTATTAAAGGGTCAAATTTCTTGTTTACGGTAACCCCTGTTGAAGCCTTCTCTCCTTTAGGAGGTATTGAGTAGTTAGAGTTTCTACTAATGTATTATTGCAAATGTAATGTACTTGTAAAAACCACCTTGTTACTGTAGAATAAATAATATTAATGAAACACTTCTACCGATAATCAAAGCTCTGACCACTTTCCAAGTAACTAGAGTGCTTTTTTCTGGATGACAACACAAGTTTCTAATAATTTCTAGTTAACTACTAGTAGAATTTATTACTTATCTCAGCACAGGGGATTTGATTCCAATATAAAATATAGCTCTTTCAGATTACCTGGAGAAAACACATTCTAATCAGAATATTTTTCTGGGTGACAATACAAGTTTTGATCGTTTTTCGTCCGCTACAAGTGGAACTTATCGCGATATTATCGCCAAAGGGAATTAATGGTCCAACAAAATTTTGAGTGCATTCCACTGACTAGAAAAGAATATTTCAACTAAAGCAGTGGCTTCCAATTTTTTTTTCGGTTCCGGAACCGAAATGATCGACCTACTTTTGGCGGAACCTTGACTTTCTAAATATAATTCAGTAGCAATTACGTGAACACACTAACAAATTTTTTGAAAGTAATTACTGTTAAGAATGAAGTTTCTGCTCGTCCTATCAAAAATAGACTGAAAATTAATATTTCTGTCCGGCAGTTGAATTCAAAGACTTGAAGCAACATCGAATTTAGTACTCAATTTGTTTTTGGTGTATATGTTACGGTTAAACATTTCAAGTACCACTCCTCTAGAGTACGAGTCCTCTGCACTAATTACTTTCTGGCAGCTACAAGCACAAGTTGTTGCCAAAGGGAATTTATCATTGTAAATAAAAATTTTGAGTGCATTCGGCTAGCTAGAACGCATAAAATTACAGATCTGAAGAACGTGTTTCCTGATTGCTATAAAAACAGAAATTATCTTAAGATAATATCTATCGCCAATCAAAAATTAGAAAGATATGCAACCTACGTATTTTTTTTATTGATGTGGTTAAAATAGAAGTATTTTCATAATAAACACAGTTTTCAAATTTTTTTATTATATTTTATTTCTAGCCTCTGGAGGGAGCTATCAGAATTTAGTAAATTTGTAGGTAATTAGGGAGATTTCACAAATTTATGATGTCTTTCGTACGCAAGATTTCAAGCAATTCGCATGCACCCTTAAAAAAATATCAAACATAAGTAAGCGTGAAATAAGAGGTTTTGCAAAAATCCGTAAGCTAAAAACGTTAATGTAGTGGAATATCATTTAAATTTTGACCACAAAATCACAACAATAATCTACAATGGATATAAACTATCTCTTCAAAGGCTTGGCATACGATTCAAGATGCTTCGCTCTACGTAAAACAGAGGTTCCGTGAGCAGATTACGTAACCTTCCCTTATAATAAAATTTCTTTCTTACTATTAGAATAGTTGGTTTCTTAAATTTGATTTAAAATAATAATTTTTAATCACCATGATATTCAAAACTCAAAGGCATAAATAAAAATATATAATTATTGTAGCATTTTTAAGTTTTGGCAAAATTTTAAAATGAAACTGTTTTTATAGTTATCTAAAATCAAATCGTAGATAAAAATTTTCTCCCCCCTTAACCCTTTGCTGCAGAATTTTTATTGAACATATTTTTCATAATTTTGTAGTAGTTTAAGTCAAAATAAGGGGAAAATATTGTATTTGGCACTTAAATAATTTATGGTTGTGAAATACAGCACGAAACACCAGTGTCTTTTTCTGAGTAAAAAATAAAATCTTCTAAACATGGCTCATTTCCAAATAGTAATTTATCAAATTTGCATTTCTTTAGATTTAAGAGAAACAGTTATTCAGCATTGAAATTTTTTTAATTTACCAAATCAATTATTGATAAATTTTTGAATGTGAATGAAATTTTTTTTTCTTAAATTACCTTTTTTGGATTTTATATTTTAGTACAAATATAATTCCAATAATCTAACAGGTTAATTTTTGACTTAAGTTAATTTTTGGGTTAAGACTGTTGTTTTTTAATTAAAAAATACCAAACTATACGTTTGCTTGTAATTAGAAAGTCAGAAAAAAAATATATACAAAATGGACACCAGTATCTAATTAACATACTGTTGATATATAGGTACAAATGTTCAGTTAGGAAGTTATTATTTTTCAAAAATAAAATGGTAGACAACAGACGAAAATATTTGTTTAGTTATAAATAATAAATATCGGAATACTGCTTGCTTTTTCGACATTTTGTACTTATCTTTTAATTATTTATATATTAAGGTGGTCAATATTCTATTTGGGCCGGGATAGCCTGGTTGGTAGGGTGCTGGGCCCATGTCCGAGAGTTCCAACCCCACCGGCCGAAGACTCCCCGTGTAGTAAAGTGACTGATGCACGTTAAATTGTCGAGTCACAAAAGTCCCCCATGTTCCCATAACAAATCAGTACCTCTGGGGGTACTGGATTGGAGATTGATCGTTCTCTGACTCAGGCCAAAATTACGATCTGTGGATGAATAAATAGATGTATGAATGGGTCCGCCCTATAAACGGGTGCGACGTATGGTGTGGCAGAAGTCGAATTCTTGGCCATAGATGGCGCCACTGAATAACAAGAAACGCACACTCTGCCTTAAATTTGCTCGGTTTCACCAAGCAGGCTTGCCCATGTGGAACAGAAAAACAAGAAACGCACACTCTGCCTTAAATTTGCTCGGTTTCACCAAGCAGACATGGCCATGTGGCAAGTGGTAGTATATTTATATACTATGTAAAATTCACATAATAAAATGGTATTTAAACTTATAAAGATGTATTTTTACTTTGTATTAATAATAATGAAGAAAACCATTAACGATCAACCCTTATGTTCAAACTTCTCACAAAATTTTAAGTTGTAGTTCAAGAGCAATTAAGTTTAGCAGATTTATCTATTTTCTTGACGGTTAATAACAGGATGATTATCGATATTTATTTATATACACAGCTGCCAACTTCCCACGGTTTTTGGGAGAATTTTTTCTAATGGTAGCCAAGTATATGTTTTAATGTATGATTCTTTTTTTTTGTAACTTTGATTAAAAATTAT
The DNA here is from genome assembly GCF_982258835.1 of Parasteatoda tepidariorum. Taxonomy (NCBI): domain Eukaryota; kingdom Metazoa; phylum Arthropoda; class Arachnida; order Araneae; family Theridiidae; genus Parasteatoda; species Parasteatoda tepidariorum. The sequence goes on from NC_141759.1 coordinate 59,640,739, forward strand.
TTCTCACAGCATTACATGTAAATAATTCAAAAGTTCATATGAAAACAGTTCACAGATGAAGGCTTTCCGCTTAGTTTTTTCAGATTTGATACTCATTCCAATATTTTAAATATTCCTGGAATAAAATTTGTGAAAGTAAAAATAAAAACCATTAAACATTCAAGGGACAAAGTTTTTTCAATTGTCTCCACAAAAACAAAAACTGATGTAAAAATACTATATTAAAAAAAGGAACAAAAGTATTAATTGAAAAAAATGATATAATAAATTCATAGAATTACACACTTGACTAAACACATTAAACCATTTTCTAAGAAAAAAGTTTCTTTGTTACGAAATACATTTTTAATAAGAATACTATTGACAAAAATCTCTCATTATGTGAACTAAATTGCAAAGACATAAAGGAGAACAAAATATTAAATAATATTTTAAATTCTTCTTTATTAACAAAAGACCACACAAAATATATAAATAAACTTTTTAAGATTTAATTATAAAAAATATCACAACTAACAATAATTCTTTTGTCCAAAATCTTATTTAAAGAGAATCTTTGGATGAAGGCTTTCCTCTTTGTTTTTTCAGATCTGACACCCATTCCAATACCATAGGATTTTGAAATATACCTGGAATAAAACAAAAACCATGCATTATCCAAATGACATAAAGTTTGCTTCATTGTTCCCACAAAAAAAAAAGAACTATTGGGAAAATCCTGAATTAAATTTGAAGAAAAAAAATGGTTAATTAAAAATATTTGATAAAAATAAAGTCTCAGCATTACATACTTGATTGAATAATTTTAGAAACCATTTTCTAAGAAAAAACTTTTTTTGTTGTTGTTGCGAAATCCACGTTTTAAATGGGTGAACAGCTGACCCAATTCTGAGTTCAAAACTACCACAGTTCAACTTGGTAGCATTTAATTTTGACTTAATCCAGAAGACAAGGGAACTCCTGAAACAAGCATTGGTGCAAATTATTCTTTGTGAAGGACTCGTTGATGGAACCAATCCACCTTTGTGTTACATGGAGAGGAGAACCAAAAACGTTTAGTTCGACATCAAGAGGATTTTAATCTATGATCTGTAAAATGAGGATATTTTATGTCAGCACTGTGGTCCACGAGAGCAGAATTTGTATCGACCAGCCATTGTTGGGATTTGAACCTGAGCCACTTTATGAAATAACGTGGCTCAGTATGAAATAACGCTGCAAGTACCTACTGTATATCTGTAAGAGGGGACCATACCCCAGATTAACCCATTTTGTAAAAGTTTATTCTGCAACCACTGTTTCATACCTTACGACTCCAATGAGTGTTGCGCACGATCACGTGTATGCGTTACAATTGTTGAATGGTTATTTGTTTCGTATTGTATCAATGTATGTACACATCAAATCACATTAAAATTGGTCCAATAGTTCCAGAGAAAATCGACCAAGTTTGCAAATTCTCTTAATTTCTTACACCAGAGTAGCTACACGTATTTAGGCTATAACCACAATTAATTATATAAGATATAACCACCGTATATGGCCTATATTCAATTATTTGAATATTCATACTCATAAAAAAATAGCCTTAACTTTTCTTATTACAATTAAACTAGTTTCAGATCTACTTGCTGTCTATAGATAAGTGACTCGATGAAAACGTTTTTAGCTCTTTAAGTATTTACACGCATATTTACTTGCTCTATCTGAACTCTATCATAAACTCTATCTGAAACAGACATTATATAAAGTGGAACTTAGTCTAAAACAGAAAATTGTAAAAGTCTTAGAAAACCCTATGGTTAATAACAGGAATTTAATTTGCATAAGCAAGAATTTAAATAGCTCAAAAAAAAAAAAAAAAAAGGTAAAAGAAGAAATCAAGAGTTATGAAAATTTGTTTTAGACAAATTTGTTTTGCGCAATTACCCTTATTTATTTTTAAATGAGTGTTCACAAATTTATGCGGAATATTGACATATTTCAGTGAATATCTTAATTGAACAATATGAATATAATGAAGACTGGGATGGTAAAATTAATATTTAAGATTTAAAAGAAAATGGAGACACTGGTGACATTGAGAGTTGCTAAGAAGCTGAAAGGGTGCTAAACAATTTCAAACTTTTTCTATTTTAGATAAAACAGAAATAGTGTTCATTACGGCAGAATTTTAATATGCAACTGAAGTTCTGCTGTAAATAGGAAACACAAGTAAACATCATTTAAGGATTTCATCTAAATTAAAATATTTATTGCTACAAATCCAGAAAATGTATCTCTCATTGTGTTAATTGTAAATAAACATATAACTTAGTAATAAGTAAAGCTGTAATTATTTTTACTTTGAATCTTTACTTTAAGTTTTATTTAATTACCTTAGTAGAATGGAGTCCTAATCTTTAAGTTATATAAAAACAAATAAAGGGGAAAAAGCGTTCTTACAAAGAGTGAAAGTGAAAACTGCCTAAAGCAGAGATTTTGTTTAGCACTGATTGATGGTTTTAGAGTTCACTATACAAGAAAATTTTAATAGCTAATCCCCTGAAACTCTTTATTACAATCAGTCAATAACCATTGAATCCACATTTTTATGTTACTAAATAAAATGTTTTTTTTTTCTATTTTTTTCAGGAACAAGATTTTTGTAATATTTAAAAAGTAATGAATTTAAGCACGATTAACGGCGCCTAGGGGCAAACTCATTCTCGGCGCCCATAATGTTGAAACAATGTGACTCGATAACTTCTACATTTTCATTTGATTTGGTTGAAAATGTAACAGTGTATGATACAATTGTAGTTTCTATTACACTTAAATATTTTTAATTAGGCTTATTGGTTTTGATTGAATGATAAGTGCTTATTTTAAAGGCATTGTTTCAACCAATATATTGTCAATTTGTATTAATTAAAACAAATAAATAAAACTGTGTGAAAAGAAAACATACAATAATAATAAACATCCTGTCAAATTATTAGGTAAATTGAATAAAAATTGGAAGTTAAGGGTCTCCCAATTAGCAAATTAAATTGGGGCTATTTAAAAGAGAAAAGCATTTTATCCTAAAATTCATTTATCATAAAGTTGGTGCCCTTATGAGGCTATACCACAGGGTAGATATTCCCTCTCACTCACTGCTAGCTACACCACTAGATTTAAATAAAATATATAAATAAATAAAATAGTCTCATCAGCAGGAAAACAAAATTACTGCTCTTCAAAGTTTTGATCAGGCCCATAGTTACATACACGGTTGAAACTAAGGACAATGACTGAAGGTGATAAGGAAATTTTAGTGGTTTTCGAAAGAAAAGTACTGTGAAGCATTTAGAGAGCTGTAAAGTGCAATGATATTTGGAAAGAGAGAACAAATTCAAAACTTTATAGGATCTACAAAGAGCAGACATAATAAAATGTATATCAGTTCACAGACTAAAATGGGCAGGGCACCTGATTAGAAAGAATGATGATCAGGCTACCAAAAAGATCTTCAATGCAAAACCATCTGGAGCCCGAAAAACGGGAAGACCAAAGATCCGTTGGCTCGACTGCTCAGACAAAAATGTAAGACTTCTCAAAGTTATAAACTGGAAGAGGTTGAGAGAGAGTTAAAAAAATAAACACTTTGCCAATTTTTGTTTTGCTAAATCATATTATTGAAATCTGAAATTGGCGCTTATTATAGGGATGTGTATATTTATTTAAGTATATCCATTGCCATTGTTCTGTGATTATAAAACATAACAGAAGAATTTCCGTTACACTTCAGAGGAAAATAATACAAAACTCTAGAATTTATTTCACATTTTTGGTTTTAGAAAATCAGGAGATAAATTCAGGAAATAAAGTTAAAACCGTGTTTTTAAAAATAATATTTTATTACCTTCTGTGCTATTGAAAAACTGTTGCAGGTCTAGAGAATTGTTTGACTCTTTTTCATATTCATACGCTTGAAGAATCATATCAAACTTATCTAAATCATGTACAAATTTAGATTCTGCAGTTTCCTTTTCTTCATATTCCTGAAATCAAGATAATTTATTTAACAAAGTGTTAAGAAAATTAGCATGAGTAGATTTCCCCCAACTTACATCTCTTAAAGATTTACACGGTGCTGACAAAATGTTACAAATTTACAATAATTCAAGATTTTAATAGTTATACCGAATAAAACATTTAGAGTGTTTAAATCATCAAGAAATTTAGAAGTATCAACGTTGTCATATTTAGAAAGAAACCAATCCTTTATCAACTTAGTTATATTAGAAGCCTTGATAATTTTATATATAGTGTATAAAACTATGGGCAAGATAGTATAAAAATAAATTTCAGAACATACCAGGGTGCGCAGCCAGATTCTTAAACAAAAAATAAGCACCTTTTAAGCACTCAAAAAGGATTTTTAATCACTTTACAAAAAAAAAATCATAATTAGGATCTGTGCAGCAATAAAAATTATTTTTTCTATCGTTTAAAATTCTTAATTTCTAAACATAAAATCAATAAAATTAAAAAACATTTTCAAAAACTTTTCATAATCATAATAAAACAACTAGTTTCTGATAAATATTGCAGAGAAAATTTTGAAAAGCATGCATTTTTTGTAATTTAGAACGACAATTGACACGGCAAAGAAAAAAAATTTTTCTCTCCAAAAGATAGAAAGTTAAGCCCTTTTTACAAACCCCATATAAAAAAAGCACTTTGAAGGGCTTTTAAATAACGTAAATCAAAAATAAGCATCTTTAAGCACTTTTCAACACACCCTGTATACTTATTATAATAAGAAACTTCCTTAATATAACAGATTAATTTTATTACATAAAATGCATTGTGATTTCAGAAGCAATATTATACTTTTGGGAACAATATATTTCAAAAACCAAAATTCAAAATATATACTATTAAGAAACTAAGCTTATTAACCTTAATAGGTGCTGTGTATGGTAATGACAATTTACAGCTAAAAAATGCATCAGTAATACGTCAGAGTTTTGAATGCTTAATACTTATTAACAATTAGACTCGATAGACATAAATTATGACCAAATCATATCATTTATTGCTTTCAATAAAGAAATAAGAAATAGAAAATGAGAATGAAATAGAGAACTTTAAGAAAGAGAAAATATTTAGAAATTAAAAGCAAAAAAAGTGTAATAAACCTGCAAAAGTAGAACATACATAACACAGTACCTAAAATATTAAAGAAAACTGCTTGAATAAGTTTTAAAATAATGATATGCTTACAGTACATTGATATCAAATAAATTGAATAAATACATAAAATAAATTTAATTTTTATGAAAACTTTTATTTTAAGCATTTTATTAGTTATGCATAAAAATTTATTAAAATTTAAAAGTAAACATGAATAACAATAATAAATATTTAAAAATGCAATTAACAACAGATTATAACATTATAAAGTTGCTTTACAATTTAAGTTATGTTGCTTAAAGTAGACTATAAACTTAATATTAAAAAACTACTTTTTAGGAAATGAATTTAAATGAATTTTTAAGTTTACCGTAATAGATTATGAGATCTTTTGTGACTAAAATAAATTGTTTTTGTAAATTCTTAGATACAATAGTTTTAATATGTATATATAAAACATACCATAAACAAGCTCAAGAATTCAGCTCCTACTTCTTCACCAACAAGAGATGACAATCTCTTCATAGCAGCCTAAAATCAATTAGAATACCATTAAACATAGAATTAAAACGAAGAGTTAATAAAAATTAAGTTAAAGATACCTGATAATGAAATAAATTTAGACATTGGTTGCAACAATCCAAGAATTGACTGCATTAAATTTGTCTATCCACTGGCCTAAATTGCTAAATTAAGTTTTGCTTGCATACACAGGGTTGCCACAGAAAAAAACGAACAAAATAGTTGCTTTTAGTAGCCTAAAGCATGAAAATAGTAGCCAAAAACTAGGAAAATAATTGCTTAAATAAGAACAAAAATTCATCAAAAATATCACTAAAATTTTGTTGATGAATTAATATACAGGGTGTTTCAAAATTATCTTTACAACTTTAAAAATTCATAACTTCGAACATAAACAAGATATTTATATTCTGTCTCTTGCATGTATTACTGCAACAAATAAAGTTTTTTTTTCAATAGGCTGAAAAGTTTTAAGTGAGGATGTGGACACCACAACAGAAAGCTCAATGCGTCTCATGGCCGTATTCGCTCCACATTTTCTGGACTTGTGCTGGGTCATCCGGCTCCACTTTTATGCAATACTGCTCCGGTGCTCATGAAGCTTGTGTGCCATGCACGGATGGAGGGTCTGGATGGTGGGTCTCTTTGGAAATTTGTCCTGAAGTTCCGTTGAACCTGTGTATCTGATTTCGTCTCTATGAACCATGAGACACATTGAGCTTTCTGTTGTGGTGTCCACATCCTCACTTATAACTTTTCAGCCTATTGAGAAAAAAACTTTATTAGTTGCAGTAATACACAAAAGACAGAATATAAATATCTTGTTTATGTTCGAAGTTATGAATTTTAGAAGTTGTAAAGATAATTTTGGAACACCCTGTATATATATGTGTGTATGTATGTATATATATATATATATATATATATATATATATATATATATATATATATATAAACTATTATTATTTTTTTAATCATGCGGAATTTCGTAGTAATAATCACTGAGAATGAAATAGACTTACAATGGAGTCTGTGCAGATTGAACGAATTAAAAAGTGAAGACTCAAATTTGCAATTCAAAAATTTCGAAATTTCTTAAGAAAAAAAAAAAAAAAAAGAGTTCAGTGTATTCGGAAACTATCTTGTGGGGTGCAAATTTTGCACCCAATTTATGCTTACAAAAAAAAAACATTGCTAGGAGTTCAGAAAAGTCTCCTTTTCCTGAAAATAGTCGCTTTTTCAGCCAAGAAAAGTTGTCATAGTCGCCTCATGCCAAAAAAGTTGCAAATAGTTGCATTTTAGTCGCCTGTGGCAACCCTGCATACAGAATAATTGTTGTTTTAACTCTTGAGGTGTTTGTAGGGTAAATCACAATCTCCTTCCATTGCTGGTCTTAGTAGTAGGATACGTAGAAAGAATGACCAATAACTATCTGAATAAAAGACTGCCTGATAAAACACAGTACTGTAAAACTGACTTGGTCAAATCATGCTGTCTTCAGGTGAATCCATGAAATAGATTTGTGTCATGATATTGAAACTGTGAGTATTAACCAGATAGTAATTTACATACAACTATTGTATGGCCTAAGTATGTTATCATGCCAGAACTTAAAAAATATTGACATTGGCAACTTAGAACACAAATGCAACACTGCCAATAATGTTTCATGAGTTCTACAGTGAATACTAGAACAAACTATTATCATTTTGTGAGTTATGAATCAAAATTTGGAATGGCAACACCGAACCACCTTGATTTTTGTGAATCGAAAACACAAACTGTAATTGTCGATAACAGCTTCCATTATTGACATGATTAGAGATTATGTGTTCTATATATAGCCTAGTTCTTTTGATTTTAGTGCAAAATAAATAGTTCTAACTTCTTCTGGTTCTGAGACGTAAATATGTCTCATGTCTAGGACTGGGCGATATTAGAAATTATATATCGTGATATATCGTCAGTTTTGCATCGCGATATAGCGATGTATCGCGATATAGTATTTTTGAATTTCATTTACTTTAAGGCACAGAAAGTCAGATTTCTATCAAGACTTCATACGCATATTGATTTAAATCAATTTATAAATTTGAAAATATATATGTTTTGCTAAAGAAAGATATTAAATAAATTGACTAAGATGTACAAATCTTACTTAAAATATTTACTGAAAAAATGTGTGTAGATACAGAATGAAATATTTGCACTTCTTTATCGTTTATAAGGTATAAGCAGTCTTAATTTAAGTTAACCCCTAAAACACCCTTAATGAAAAAAAATATTGCTATTAAACAAAAGCTGATTTTAAAATTTCAAAATATATTTTAATTAAAATAAAAGTTAGATTGACTAAAAGCCGAAGTTTAAAATTAAAAATGTTGGAATTTTAAACTATAAAGTAAACATAAGATTTGTAATAATTTCTTAAAATTTTCGTTCTCTGAAAGATTTCTCAGTTTAAAAATAAAAAGGGAATTTTATAAAGATATCTAGCAGAAATTATTGAAAGAAAATTTAAAAAATTAAAAAAAAAGTTTGTTTTAAGTGTATAATGAATTTCTTAACAAAGTGTTAAAAATATTTTTTTTTTAAAAAAAGAAACTTTTTTTAACAAATCAATATTTGCTTGTACTATTATGCGTAAATAATTACAGAATTATTAAGTTCGATCGTAATGCTCAAATTCTTAATGAAGAAGTAAACACAAGTTTTGTTATATTTTCTAAAAATGATCACGCAAATAACAAAAGATTTCTTAGTTTAAAAATAAATAAAAGTGAAATTTATCAATATATTTACCTAACAGCATAGGAACAAAATTTAAAAAATAAGTTCCTTAAAAAATTATTTGTATGCTTAAAACAAAGAGCTAAATAAATTTTAGAAAAAAAATGCTTCTTAAACACTATTTTTATTATTATTTCATATAAATAATTAAATTAAATTAAATAATGACCGAATTATGAACGAAAAACAAAGTAAGGCAAAGTTTCTTAATTAAATTCTTAAAAATAAAAACAAAAGAATTGTGATATTCGGTAATATATTTAGCTAATTAACTAATAATATAAAACGAAAATTAAAAAAAAATAATGATTTTACTCTCTAATAAAACAAAGTAGTAATTGATAAAAAAAAAAGAAATGAATAAAATTCGCAAACTTTTCAAATTCTTTTGAACAAATAAAGTTTATTGACTTATGTCCAAAAAATAAGTTTTGTTTTAACTTTATTTCTAAAAATAAAAACAACTCAAGATTTATAAATTTAAAATCAGTAATAGAAGCCCATTAAATTATTAAAAGTTTTATCCGAAAGGTTTTTAATAAATTAAAAGAAAGTAAAAAAATAACCTAACAAATTTATTTACTTTGTAATTTAATATCTTATGGATGCCTTAAATTAGATTTCCGATAATTTTCACATTTAAAAATATAAAAAAAGTTTTGTCAGAAAATAAATAAAAAACTTACCTAATTAATGAAGAAACTTTTCTTTATAAATTCTTTTCAATAATAGATTGCGTTCAGAACAAGGTTACGACGGCGATCACGAAGTTAATCCCATTGAAAATAATCTACAAGAAACGATTTCAAATCGCGAAGGTGCGAAAACGAACATGTGATATAACGATATAAGGTCTCAAAAGTGATTCTGATTCTACCGCTCATCAGTCAAGGCCGTCTCAACATAACGAGACAAAATATTGTCTTCCACAGCGCGAGTTGGCATCGGAATGTAAGAGAAAGTCCTTGCGTGTATCGCTATATCGTCTTCTTCACTCGACGGTTCTGATGCATCGCTTGGAATGAAAGTTGCTGTATCGGTTTGCCGATATAGGCGTTAAATCGATATGTCGCGATATATCGATTTATAGCCCAGTCCTACTCATGTCACATGCTAAATTTCATTACTAGCTCAGTTACAAGTTAAGAAATTAGAGAGAATAGTTAAATATTTGCAATAATTTTTAAAAACAAAAACAAGATTGTTTAAGAACAGGGATTTTTGTTTAACTTAAAATTTTTTTTAAAATTAAAATAAAACAAAGATCAATGATAAACATATACTTCATATATTTTCAACACAATTAGATGAGTTTGTACCACTTTTTGTCACATGCTAAATTTTATGACAACTCAGTTTCAAGCAAAGATATTTGTGAGAATAGTTAAAAATTTGCAGTAGTTTTTACAGATAATTTTTTATTATTTTTTTATTTTAGAACAGCGATTTATGTTCAATTTAAAACACGCAACATAAACGTTAGTATTAAAATAAAATAGAGATCAATGATTAACATATATTTTGAATGTAATTAAGTAAGTTTGTACCATATTTTTGGTAGGAAAAAAATAGCATGAATTTATGCACATGCATATAAATTTATGGTGATTAGCTTTATTAATATGAAATGTTGTTAATAAATTTTTAATATATTCATTAAATTTTTTTGAACAACAATTCCTTTAGTCTGAATCAAATGATAAATATTTTTAACTAAGAATAATGTAAAACAGAAACCATACCACTTCTCGTGAATGTTTCTCTTCCGCACTAACACCACAAAAAGGTGTGATATCACCAACAATGCATTCTGCCATATCATGAACAAGACACATTTTTATGCACCTAAAGAGCATTAGAGTACATGAGAAAATACTTAAAAAAAAACATAGCAGCATAATAAAACAATTATGATCCAGTAACCAAAAATATATATTTCATATTTGGATAAATATATGGTAATTGTTATTAGATACTCTCACTTAAAATGGTGTTTACTATAATTAGGATATTAAATTCATAATTTTAACATGACATTAGCACACAAAAACTTTAAATAGCGCATTTGAGTCTTCACTTTATCACTCACAGCTCACATCGATTCCATAGTAAATATAGGTAGTCTTTTGATCATTAAAATTGTTGCTACGAATTTTCATTCGGAGTTTTAAAATCCTGATATCTTTCATTGCTTAGTTATAACCAATTTTTTACTATTATTTATGATTATAACTATTATTTATGATATTTTTTAAAATACCGATATTATTACAACATGAACATTTGATTAATTTGTCTCTAATGCAGTGAATTCACTGTTTGTTAGATTTTTCGGCAATTATTGCTACCAGCAATTATTTCCACATAGTTTTTTTCATTTGATTATTTCAACAAGTGACAACCGTTTTAAATTCTTAATCACTTTTTGACACGCTCAATTAACACCAACCAGGGTTCCCACTCTATGATGAGATTAAAATTCAAGGACTTTCCAGGACTTTTCAAGGACCTCAACAAAATTTTTCAAGGACCTTAATCTAAGACCAATTTTAAAAATTATTCTCTTCTATTTTACTAGAAGCAACAATGCTTGTTGTGGCAATAATTAATTTCAAATATAATACCTAAATGCTTTGCCTATATAGAGAGAAGAGAGTATATGTATTATGGACTAAAATTTATATTTTTTTAAAAACAACCCTACTGGTTTTACAGATTAATTCACAAAATCATTTTCAGCACAATCTATCACTAATGGTAATGAGGTGTTAATGGTGAAATCCTTTAATCCTGTGTATTTCCATGTGAAGGCTGCATGAAAGACAGAGCTAAATCTTAGGTATTCCATAACCCCCTCCTCTCCTCGATTAAGCATCGTTTCTGAAATTATTCATCCATAATTTACACAACCTTCTCTAAATGTTATGCAGCAACAATTCTTTCTGAAAATAAAAATTAGAAGGAACATATCCCATTTTCACCATGTTTAAAAGCATTATTCGTTATGTGTAATCCACAACTGCCAATGAATATGACCTGGTGGGAATATTTCTCTTTTAATTCACACTGAAGCTTCTAATAGAATTTCCAATTGACATAGGGTTCATTCATGGATAATTGAAGTATTTTAGAGAGTTTTTAACCATCATCCATGCATTTGTAAAAAGAGGACTGTGATATAACGTATAATTTTTCCTCCTTTTCCCTTCTTCACTCAGATACTTCCCAAAATCACAATTGGCCAAATAAATGATAACCAGTTAACAACACAAATATTTATTAACAAAGGAAAAAAAATGAAGTTTGAAGAAAATTAATATAACCAATCCACCTAAACAATTCGCTTCTGCTTTTTTCCTCCTTTTCCCTTCTTCATTCAGGTACTTCCCAAATTCACAATTCTTAATTGTTTTTCATAAACAGAATATGATAAATCTCATACCTTGATTTATGCTCTGGTTCTCGAAAGAGAGCGTGCTGTGATATAACGTATAATTTTTCCTCCTTTTCCCTTCTTCACTCAGATACTTCCCAAAATCACAATTGGCCAAATAAATGGTAACCAGTTAACAACACAAATATTTATTAACAAAGGAAAAAAAAATGAAGTTTGAAGAAAATTACTATAACCAATCCACCTAAACAATTCGCTTCCGCTCTCCATCAGAGCGTTCCCTCCTCTGTCTTTTTACAACATCTACCTTGATGACAGCGCCATCCCAACATGGAGGCATGACAAGGACAAAATATTTTCTGCAGTTCCATGACCCATAAATTGGGAGGTAAGATACTTAGTGCAAACTTTATTATCAATTCCTTACAATAATGTCCATCTGCTTAGATTGTAGAGACTGATTTAACGTCTCATCAAAGAGTACAGTGTAGCAATCAACATTCTTCAGCTCATTTATAAGAATCCCTTTGAAGTATAGTGCCAATCCAAAGGAGCCCAAATAGGCTCACTTTGTGGCACTACAAAAAAATTGTCTCGCTATACAGCTATCAGCAAACATTTTGGAGAACAATTTACTAATCCCTTCACAGGAGTTACATGAATAATTACTAGTGATGCACTTCAGACTCCAGAGAATTTCAGCATCAAGCACATTCCTTTTGACCAGATAAGAAGACAATGTTACCTCGGCCACTAAAGTTTCTGCTTCACATGGGGCACACGATGTTGAAGGAGTATTTACACCAGATGAATTAGATGTTGATGTCTTTGGAAAAAGAGAACTCAGGGCATGAGACTGCTTTTTTGTTTTACCTTTCTTTGATGTGTGATTTCAGAGCAGATTCTTCCATTTTCGCGATATCGATCTCCTTCATGCATAATCGGCACTTGGCTCTGAACTTCTTTTCGGGCATCGATAAAATCCATTCTTAATAAGCTTGATTATCCATCCATTGGGGATTAAAATAGCACTTCCCAGGCATAACTAGTCTAAACTACATAACACAAATACAAAGCCGTGCCTTTGCGAATACGCTTTACAATAAAGTTTTGAAATGACGCAAACGTAAGGACAAGTGCGGATGGTAAAACGGCAAATTTATTGAAAACTACAAGGTACATATTGTTATGAAATTCGAGAGTATTCCAGTTTCGATAAGAAAAAAGAAGATCTAAGCATATGCGACAGAAGATGAAGCGGAGTCTCGCCCCGAACGCATTGATTGTTTGCTGTGCTCCGCGCGCTTGGCAGACACCAAGACGCTACGCCCGGTTAGAAACGGTGGCGTTAAAAACCACATGAGAGAGCTCGGGAACAAAACAGAAAGAACGAGAAATATCCGCGGGTGTTTTATAAAAAGGGCCTCCAGCAGTATTGGACAAATTCAAGGACCTATCAAGTTTTTCAAGGACCTAAGACGTTTTTCAAGCACTTTCAAGGACCTAAATTTAGCAAAAAAAAATTCAAGGACTTTCAAGGACTCTCAAGGACCGTGGGAACCCTGATCATAGATGTGGTGTTTTGATATTTTTTTTTACAGTTATTGATACTAATTTACACATGGTTTTTAAAGATCTCAATATATTTTAAACATATTTTATATTTATTCCTGATATATTTTGTATAACATGTGAATTTCAAATCATGTATTAGAGTACTTATTTTTTGATGCAATGATCTTATCGCTTCTTTCTTAAGATTTTTCCGCAATTATTGCAATTAATTTCCACAAAGTTTTTAATATAATATATATTTAATACAATATTATTTATTACAACAAGTGAATCTCTAAATGAAACCATGAGTTAGAGTGACTCCTTTTAGGAAAGTCTGATTAGCAAGAATTTGTTGTTGATCTTTTTTTCAGTAGTTACTGCAACGGATTTCTTCCAGTTTTAATGTCTCTTTTTAATGCGATGACGATTTACAAAATGCAAAAAAGGAAATAAGTAGTGCTATTTTTTCATCCTGTCAAAACAGGAGAATATCACCCATAATATTAGAATATGTATTCTTTTATATGTAGATTATAAAAAAAAATTCTTACATTGACAATTAAAAAAATTATATACAGTTTTATTCTATACGTAAAGGTCTTTTTTTTTTTTTTTTTTTGTAAATAAAGTCCTTTTGTTGCTTTAAATTAATACTATATATATTTGTTACTATCAAAAATGTCTGTCAGAAAGACATTAGTGTAAGGGAGAATTGTCGCAGAAAGTTCAAACAAAAATTCAAAATTCTGCCATATGCCTTATAGGTATCAACAGCCCTGTTTGGTTTCGCTGATTAGCTGCAAATATATAGATCATACTATATTCGGCAAATAAAGAAAATGGAAGCAGATTAATTTATAATAAAATAGGTAACTGGCAAAAGTTATAGTGAGCTCTTACTTATTTCTGTCAAGATTTGAAGAAATCTGATCACCTAAAAGAAATGCCATCACACTCATCCTATACATATGTCCAGCAATCGTCTCACAATCTGGAACATTAGAGCGCACCCAACCAGTTCTTTTAATGTGCTAAAGGCAAGGAATGCATTTAATTAATTTTCTGTCTCCTACAGTTTTTAGATAACAACAATTCCTAATTAATAGCTGTGCGTAATAAAAGAAAACTGCTTATATTGTAAACAGCTTATACAGTAAAAGTTCAACTATGTGGAATGCGTGGGAATTGACAAATTCTGGATACTTGAACTTGAGTATCAAAAATCTAAATTTTTAATATTGTATTTTATTTTTAGAAAGAAATGCTACACCATAATGAAAAAAAAAAAAAATCAACACTGATGGAAAAATTGTGATAAAGGGAGTTAAGTTAAAATAATTCAGTGCATAATGCGTAATAAAAAAAAACTGAGGGTAGCACTTTTTCTTACCTGTACTGTACTGCAGTTCATTTTACGTCGCACTAGAGCTGCACAATGGGTCATTGGTGACGGTCTGGGAAACATCCCTGAGGATGATTTGAAGACATGCCATCACAATTTTGATCCTCTGCAAAGGAGATGGCGCCCCCGCTTCGGTAGCCCGACGACCTGCATGCGAAGTCGAGCACTTTACTGTAGAACAGTTTAACAAGGACCATTACCGCACACCCTCGGTCCCTACGCAGACTGATTCAAGTGGTCACCCACCCGCACAATGACCGCAGCCAGTGATGCTTGGCTTTGGTGATCTGCTGGGAACCGTGTCTTAACACTGCGGTACCTTTTTCTTACCTGAATGATTACATATAACTGTGAAAAATATAAATCTTTGTTGTAAGAAATAAAAAATTCTAAAACCACTCACTAAGCACTAATTTGTTTATTGTGTAAAGTAGCAGATTTGTGTTCGTATGATTTAAATTGAAGAGTTCAAAAACAGGTAATTTACATTGGATTTTAAATGGCCAGTTTTTAGATTCAGTGAGTCCTATAAAACTAAATATTTATTAATTTCACTTCCTATACTTTATTAAAGAAAAAATAACAAACATTGTTAATAATCTAAAAAGTTCAGCTTAAAAAAAAGTTTCTTATGGATCAAACTGAAAGCAAGATTTAGGGTGACCTGGGGTAATTCCTGATCAAAAAATGCAAACATCTATTTTGTGAAAAAACTATTCAAGATAGAATTTCAATATTTTCTGGAAGTTTGAGGCTATATGAGATGAGTCCTATGCTACCTTCTTTTGTTTGAAAATCTAATTAGAATTTAAAGGATTTTAAATTTTTAGTGATCAAGAATTACCCCTTCTCTTGATCAATTCTGGGGTAAATCCTGATCATTTCTGGGGTAATTACTGATCACCAGTTTTTATAGTAAATGGGCTGTTTAAAAATAATTATACAATGGTAATTAACAAATAAGACATTAAGATCAAACAAATAAACCAAAAAGATATGTTTACGCAGCTAATAAAACTGTTTATTTAAAATCAGGAATAAAGATTAACACTTCAGCTCTGGCAGCAGCTCTCACACTGAAATTTTCATTTTCAATCATTAAAAGAAATTCACTATTTTTGCTTTCTAGAAGCTTAGTATCCTTTTTAAGCTTATAATTTCTCACCATATTTATATTAGGTTAATTTATCAACTATAAAATTATTCTAACAATGTACACACATAAATTTAAGATAGAAGCAAGGTAAGACATGCTAGAAATGGTGCATATCAGAACACATTTTTCTTGTATACAGTTAAAAACAAATTTTATGATTATAGTTAAAATATATTTTATAGTTGTTCCACTTAATAAATATGAACTGTTATTTAAGAAAAGGCAATTGACTATTTATTAGCTATTTTTTATACTATTTATAAGAAGAAATGACAATGATCAGGAATTACCCCAGTGATCAATAATTACCCCATCTGTAGGGGGCAACATTTGATATAGTTTCCTATAATCAATTATAATGTTTACAGTAAATGTGAAATAATTAAGCAAACGCCTACACTATTTTTATATCAAAGAAAAAGAAAGTAACTCAAAATATTTATTATTAAGAGAAGGAGGGGGATCTTTGCAGAAATGTGCACATTTTGAAACCCATCTTTGAAATGGAAAATACAGAAAGCATTTTAAAAGATACTTATTTTGTTAGATTAAACAAAAAACTGTTATTAAGTAAAAGTAGTTATACTTTAGTAAAGTGAACAAGCATTCTTGTCCATGTCTCAAATTTAAAAAAAATATTATTTTTTTAAATAAAACTCAGGTGATCATTATTTACCCCAGAAACAGAGTGATCGTGAATTACCCCGGGTCACCCTAATGCAGATAATTTTGATTTATTTTTATTCATAGTTTCTGGTACATGCAGAAAACGTCATAAAAAACAAGTAAGAGCATTCAGAAAATGAAATATCACAAGGTACAATTGATCAATTTAGCATTATGATTGAAACATTTAAAATCAGCAAATCAAATATGTATATATTTTTTTTATTTTAAAAAGGTAAGAATGCTGTTCTCTTCAGAAAAAATTTAATCTATTATCTAAAACAATGTTTTATCCTCTTTCAGAATTGCAAACATTTGTTTATAAAACGCAGCATGATGTGTGGTATGATAAAATGTGATACTTTGTGAGAAAAGAAAAGATAAATGGCAACAATAGTGAGAAGAAAATGTGATCCCATTTATGGACAGCCTTTTATTGCATATGCGTAAATTTTGAGATATTTTATATTATGATTCAATTATAATTCTGTAAGAAAATGATTAATTAAATAAAGCTATGTTATTTTAGATTATTCTGATGAAAGATCATGAGAAATGTTCACTTTTTTGTAAATATATATAGATAAAAATTAATTTAATATGTTGTGTATATACAGTCATGTTGTAGTCAAGATTTCTAATTTAATTAGATATATCATCAGTAACATTAGTGGAAAATAATGTACATTTGAGAACTAAATATTAATAAGCCTATAATTTCTTAAAAATCAAAATTT
The DNA here is from genome assembly GCF_982258835.1 of Parasteatoda tepidariorum. Taxonomy (NCBI): domain Eukaryota; kingdom Metazoa; phylum Arthropoda; class Arachnida; order Araneae; family Theridiidae; genus Parasteatoda; species Parasteatoda tepidariorum. Next base: position 59,658,126 of record NC_141759.1, read on the forward strand.
TATTCAAATTATTATAAATTGACAATTGAATTTTGATAGCATTTAAATACATAATTGATTATAAAATTTGACTACTAGATATAATTTTAATTTGATGCATTTTCCAAAAAAAAAAAAGTATAACAGAAATTAAAAGCTGATAAAAATATGTAATAAGCATTAAAATTGAATGGAGAAAATAGTAAGCATCTAAAAAATTTTTAAATTAAAAGACATTTTTATTCAAGTTTTTGAAATTTAAAGAGATAAAAATAATAAAACAATTTATAAATTTTACCTTTAGTTTTCCAACCAACATTAAAAAATCCAAGACGCTTCTATTGGAACTTAGCGAAGATTCAGCCATCTATAATTGGTAGAAAAAATATTTCAATTCAAATTTGATATTTTAATTAAAATAAAAAATGCAAACTTTTTTTGTTGGGGTAAAAAAGTACATAGATCAATAAAGTTTAAAAGTACATGGTTGAGAAGCATGGTACAGAGGCAAGTTACACCACTATATTTTTTTAAATTTAATTTAATAAATGTGGTGAGAGCATATGCGAGAGTTATCACCAAATATGAAAATCAGACCTTTGCCAATATTCCATTAGCATAACTCTAGCACAATTAAATTATTTGAGCAGCCAATAGCATGTAATAGGCTATTGATTCTGATATGAAGTCAATTTCATTAAAAATTGAAACTTCCAATTAGTCAATTAATTACTTATCAGTAGAAACATAATTTACTCTCTAAAAAATATTATCAATTTTCTCGATCTTTCAAAAATGTTGTACAACAATTTATACCTAACTATGTTGATAATTATTATAATATAAAAGCATCAGTAAATGACAAAAAGTTACTGTATAATTAAATCTGTGGGAAAAAATGTACTTCAAAATGAATAGGATACATGGTAGTATTGTTCTAAATAAAGGTTCCCAACTATTTTGTAAGAAACAGAAGCAAATAAAATCGTAAAAAATAAAAGTTTATATAATAATTTTAGAACGTGCGTTTTTTATGAACTGTTAATTTATTGACTTTTCTTTTTTCCAATTAAACATCAGTAGAAAGTAAATATGTAAGATTAAAAAATTCATTAATTTTAATAAAAATTGACATTATAGTTCTTTTAAAAATATAATGTGTCTTTCGAATGAAGAAATAATAATAATAAATGAAAAAAACAAACAGGCAAGAACATTCATTTGAATTTCTTTAAATATTTTGTTACATTCAATAAAATATTAAAATTTATTATATATATATATACCAAGGACTAATATAGTCCCTGCCTTTACATCTATGATATATACATTTTTTAGCTGTTTTATTTCTTCGTTTGGTTCTCGTTGGTTATTTCTATGGTTATTTCTTCGTCTCGAAAACGCTGTTCGAAAAAATGTTCGAAAAATTTAAAAAAATATTGATAGATTGTTTAATCAACCAAAGCTGAAGTTCAATCAATCATGAAAAGTAACAGATACAAAATATCAGTTGTACTTTAAAAAATTATTGACATTGGAATTAATCACTAACTTTAACTTTCACTTAAACAATTTCTAGGGTCATGTAAATAAACAATTAGTACAACTACATTAGAAGATTGATGATTTTCATTTAAAAATTTTTTAACTACCACCACCCCTAACTGAAATTTAAAGAATTTTATTGATCATCACTGCAGGGGGATTAGCAATACCGTCATGGCAAATTCTGAAACGAATGAACCTCGTAGAAGAAACGTCGATTCTAGTAGTTCCCAGTCTAATAATCCCGAAGATTTAAACGTGTTTATTCCAACATATCCTTATAAATCAAGTTCAGAATATGCTACAGCTGTTAATCAATGGCTGTGGCAGTGCTACAATTGGCAATGTATGACAATAACATTACCCTATATTATTTCACAAACTGCGTGTCGTTTGCCAAATAGTAATGCAGACGGTACAACTGACTTCAATCGAAACTTTCCGAATACTTTTTTCCCTAATCAGAATTTATCGCTCTTGCAATCAAATCGTCAAAATATTGCATTTCAAAACCAAACTAATAATTCAGGGGCTGCACATTCAACAGGTATGTAATGTTTGATTTTAAGTGTTGTTTTATTTTCGATAAATGAAAACGCAATTCGTTTCTTTTCAAAGCTGTTGATATTATTTATGATATTTTATGTTTCTCCTACTAAGTTTGCATCTAAGTTTATGCGTTTATGTAGAATTAATCTCAATTCAAAATTGCAGTTTGAAATTATAAAATTATCACATAAATTATATGTTATTAGATCAGAAAATTAATTTAGGGTTATACAACGGGGATATTTCCGTATCGTGATCTGTGGCAGAATAATCGCCAAGTTTTGGAAACTTACGGGTAGTGGCCCGCAAGAAACTAAAAAAAAAAAAAAATCACAGAAAGGGACCAGCTCGAAAAGTATAACTCGTAGCCACTTCCGGGCAAACACCGACATGCTGTTTTGAAAAAATTTGCAAGTTTAAAATCTATTTGGCACCTTGGCGATTGTAGTTGGCGCGACAGATAACGATACGGAAATATCCCCACAAATATACAAACTATACCTGTCTCATTCTAACAAACTTAATGCACATTACATAGTTTTTAAAAAACTAATTCTAAGTTTTGAAAAATGCTTACAAATAGTAAATTTATATTTAAAAAGAAATTGCTGCTACACTTTATTCAAGAGCATTTAAAAGAAGTCAATGTCAGTTATAATATTAATGCTATCAAGAATGATTAGAAATTAAAAGGGTCCTTTAAACTTTTTAGGGGAGATTTCCGTATCATGATCTGTGGCAGAATAATCGCCAAGTCTTGGAAACTTGCGGGCAGTGGCCCGCGAGAAACTAAAATAAACATCACAGAAAGGGACCAACTCGAAAGGTATAACTCGTAGCCACCCCCGGGCAAACATCTATGTGTTTTCTTTAAAAAATTTGCAAGTTTAAAATCTATTTGTCACCTAGGCAATTGTAGTTGGTGCTACAGATCACGATACGGAAATATCCCCCTTTTTTAAGCATATCAAAACAAATAATAAAGCTATTGGCAATTTAATGTTTCAATGAATAATACATAAACTAAACAATAAAAAATTTCTTACCATGCTGTTAGAAATAAAAGTTATAATAAATAAGCAATGTAAATATTATACTGAAATTGATTATTAGGAAAGATTTCTATAATGGAATGTGTTTAAGGAGGATATTTCTTTATTAGTACTTGTTTGCGGCAACTGTATTTATCACGGCACCAAAGAGATTTTAAACCAGGGCTCGTGATTTTTTTGATTTTTTTTAGAAAAAATCAAAAAGTCAGATTTTTTTGATTTAAATCGGATTTTTTTGATTTAAATCAGATTTTTTTGATTTTTATTCAAATACACTATAAGAACTTTGATTTATGACAAAAAAAGCTTTATAAATGTTTAATTAAAATTAAATTAATATTAAAATTATATTATAAGAATATTTTAGAAGCTCTAACTACCTAAAACAATTTTTCATTATAGTACATAGCTTTGAATGCATAGCAACTATTTCGAAACAAATGCATGATTGAAATTTAAAGACTAGATGAAATAGAGAATTTAAGGAATACTTTAACTATAAAACAAAGTTTCAATTACCAAATCATAATTTTAATTTAAAATTGTCATTTCCTTTTTTTCTCTCTCTTGATTTTTAAAATGACTAAATAAATGTAACAGATTGTGTTTATTAATGCAGTCATTCATCAAAAAATAAATAAATATTTAATCTATATATTTTTATATTAAAATATTTGTTTTTAATCCTATATCAAAACAGATAAGCTAAAAAAAATCTATATACTCATTGAAATTTTTTTTTCACAAAATTTCTTTATAAAAAATCTGATAATGTCAAAGATACTGTAAACATATGAGAAAAAAATACTTAAATGTTTACTTTAATCTGTACTTTCAATCTCAAGAGTCAAGAGTTTTAAAGATGTAATTTCGATTGTGTTAGAATTTAACACATACCAAGAAAGAAAGTAATTTTGTTAACTAAAATTAATTAATGCAGCAATTTATTTAAAATAAATTTTAAAACTAAGAAAAGAAATAATAAAAGTATCAATAATTTAAAACACTGTTTTTTAACTTTTTAAATCAATATATACATAAAAAAAATTTGTTGATTTAAATCAATGATTTTTTTAAAAAAATCATTTGATTTAAATCAACAAACCCTGTTTTAAACTTGCAAAAGTTTTTTAAAAAAAACAGAAGGCTGAGAGAGGTGTCTAGAGTTGCTCGAGTTGGTAACCTTCTGTGATGTTTTATCTAGTTTTTTGAAGGCCATTGCCTGGAAGTTGCTTAAAACTGCCTAAATTGGTTTAGTTTTGGGCCAGGTACTGATATAGAATTGCCTACAAAAAAGTTGGAAAACTTTAGGGATAATCAACTGCACGAGAGACGTAAAAAAAATTATTGAAATTTCTATCCCATCTTTTTATTTATTATTTACCAATTAAGAGTGTCACCTTAATATAAAATATTATTTATTTTGTCTAATATTTTGTGTTGTCATTGTGCATGTTGTTACTTAGTGTTGGCAATGATCTTTTTTTTTACTTTTTTATTTGTTCTAGGAACAGTATATTTGGTTCCATCCCTTTTTAAAAGACTAGCTGCTGAAGTAATTGATTTTTGCATCTTGCTGCTGTTTAAAGTCCTTATTACTTACATTCTTGTAGATTTCTTTGACTTAGTGTGAGTTTTTTGAATTTGTTATATTTATATTAATGTTAATAAAGTTAAAGTTATTAAAAATGTCTAAATAAGTTATTTGTTTAAATATTTGCCCTAATTCTTTTTATACTGTCAGATGACTATATCCAACTATTTTAATTAAAATTCAAATGTATATCTTTGAAATTTGTTTAAGGTTAAAAAAAATGATTCATAACTATGGGGTATAATTTTATTTAACTATTGATCTTGTATTAGTCTAAGTAGCGCTCTACAAGTAAAAAAACTATTAATATCACTACTTTTTTCATAGTTTGTAGTGTAATGTGGTGCTTTTTAAAAGAAGTACTGAATATAAAAGAAAATAGTTTGTAGCAATTCCTGGCAACTACTTTTTATGTTAGTTTTGTAAAAAAGTAAGGTCCAAACATTACTAATCTTTTAAATTTGCTTGATAAAAATCTTTGCAGGTTTGTCAATCGACACAATGAGATTGCCTCTGTGGCAGATGAGTAAGAATTATCTTTTTAAAATTAATATTTAAATTAGCCATTACAAATGATTGCTAATTAATTATTTTGGCTATACTTTTAAATGTGATTATACACTCTTGAAACATTAATGCTATTACAATTGATAGGAGCATATTTTCTCGATAATTTTTGTTATACTTTATTTCTTTGAGTAAAGAGAAAAGCATTCAACAAATTAAAATTGCAAATATTTGATAATTTCTTAGCATTTCTTAAATTTAACATTCACTGTCGGGTAAGGCATATAAAATTGAAATTATAAGATCAAATTTATAAAAAAATGGTTTAGAATTACACACTGGCCCATCTAAATATGAATAAATGTTTCTTATTAATTCTTCATGGATGAATAAGCCAATTTCTGATTTAAAACTTTGTTGAACATGGGTTTAATTTAAGTTTTCAGAAAATATCATCTCTTAAAAGTTATATAACAGTGACTACATTTTGAAATTAGTTTATAACCTCTACATTAAAAAAAAAAAGTAGTTTTAGTAAACTACATTTCTAATAAAGTAGTTTTTCTGCCCACTGCTTGATCTTTTTATGAATATCTTTTACATAAATAAATGAAGTGGTCATTAACATTGCATAGAGTGTATAGAAATTCAATATTTTAAAAGATCATAACACTAAAAGATGTTATTAAATGAAAATGGTGTGCTGTATAATCTCAAAATATATTTCTGATTTAGGAATTTGGACAAATATGATTTAGACATCATAAAAAATGAAAAAGTTGATTACCAACGAGCAATGGAAGTTACTTCTGAAATTTTAGCCCTTGAAGTTATTCATAGATTTGTAGTATGCATTTTTGAAGTAAGTGTTATTTTTCCTTAATCTTAAATTCATAGGTAAATTGTGATTGATTATTTTCATTTTTGTATTAAAAATATAATATACTATAAAATATAAATTAAGTATATATAGTTTTGTATAAAATACTGACTTTGTGTTGAATAATGGAATTAAATGAAAATACTGATTATCATTTAATACAATTAATCTATTATTTTATAGTTAAGAAGAACAATAATATTTGTTTCAAAAATTGTTAAAACTGTAGTATGATCTTTATTAAATGTTACATTGTAATTTAAAATAGTGTAAATAAATACTGGCTGCTTGAAATTTCCCTCCTATTTCTGATATGTATTTGCAGGTCTCTCGTGAAATACGCAAATACGCTTGGCATTGCAATTGGGATCCAAGTTTTCGAAATTTTTGACGTCCCACAGACTCGAAAGTTTTGACACAGTTGCTTCCTAATTTATAAATTTGTATGAAGAAAAAAAACCTGCTATTAATAAATGGCACCTTATAAATCTTAATTGCAAATTCTCTGATAATATACAGATTTATTTGTAAAAATATAATACATAAAAATTACACCTAGATTTTTGTTATTTTAATTTTTTTTGATAAAGATTCTAAATGTCAGTATTTAATATTTATGGTTGGTATTAAAAAAAAATTCCATTTTGAGGAGGAAAAAACAAACAAACTAGAAACGAGGTGAGTTACTAATGTTTTTAGTGGTTACCAAATATTTTAGCTGGCTTCCAACATTTTTTAACTTCTTAAAGTCCTGTGTTGTATAGTCGATTATTAGCATTTAAAATGTTGAGAATTTTACTTTGTAAAGTAAGTTTTTTTGCAATTAGGTACGTCTTATGCTTATAACATCAATTATAATCAAATGCGGGAAAAAATGTGAAATGCTAATGTGAACAATACTATTTGTTTATATCTATAACATGTATTAAAATCTTCTATTGAACATGTAATTTAAATTTTAAATTTACAGATTTGTAAAAATTTGGTAAAAACATTATAATTCTGTTTTATATCTATCTTCAAATTGTTAAAACTTTGTTAATTCCGAAAAGTAAAGTTTTTGTTACAGACAGCAATAATTTGAGGCTTTTAAATTTTACATTTATATAATCAAATGTTTTTGGGTATAATGATGCAACATCTAGAAAGATTTTTGTAACTAAGCATTTAAGTTTTATGATTTTAGGCTTTATTCATCCATAAAGGCATACTGGGTCATGGAGGTGCCACACCAGGTAAAACTTTGATGCATCTTAGAGTAGTTTCCTGTGAAACAGTTGTTCCTTTGGATGCAAATATGGTTAGAGTTTACCCAGCCAAAGATTTAGGATTGACATGGTTAGTGCAATTTTAGATATCTTTAATTTAATTGGTTATTTGTAGGCTATTATGATTATTATTATTTTTTACGTCACACGATGATAAGACTGGGATAGCCTGGTCGGTAGGGCGCTGGGCCCGTGTCCGAGAGTTCATGGGTTCGAACCTCGCCGGCCGAAGACTCCCCGTGTAGTAAAGTGACTGATGCACGTTAACTCTGTCGAGCCACAAAAGTCCTCCATGTTCCCATAACAAATCAATACCTCTGAGGGTACTGAATCGGTGATCGATCGTTCTCTGATTCAGGTCAAAATTACGATCTATGGATGTATGAATGGGTCCGCCCTATAAACAGGTGCGACGTATGGTGTGGCAGAAGTCGAATTCTTGGCCATAGATGGTGCCACTGGAAAACAAGAACAATCGCACCCCTCTGCCTAAACAGGCATACGTCAACAACAACGTCACATGATTTTCAGTATTGCAACTCATTGTCTTTGTATGACAAAGTGCTTATTTCAAATATATGTAATAGGAAAGGCATTATAATAGTTTTACAATAATATACTTAACTCACACAAGTACATTATCATTACAGAAAATAAATATTTGTTCAAGATCTTTATTATATATAGTTAATATGAAGTATTATTTGTAAACTCCTGAAAGTATTATATGTATATATAAAAATGCTAATGCGTACAACCTGTAGCAGAAAACCTCCATCTTGGCTGCTGACATTGCAGATTACTTCAGCATCTGCAGATTATTTTTCATCTAACTTTTATTCTTCTTCCTTAAAAGCAAACAACCAAACTGGGAAAAATTGCTGAGGCTCATTTTTGATTCATCTCAAACTTCTTTTTATTAAACTTAAAGCATCAAATTAAAAGAATATTGCAAAGAACAGAAAGTAAAAATGTTATTTTTCTGTTATTTGATTACCGATTTTACTGTATTGGGATTTATTCCATTCTTTTAGAATCATTGTATGAAATTCAATTTAAATTTAACATGGAGTATTTATGCATAATTTTTAGGAACCTTATATTTGCTAATTATGCTGCATGTTTATTACATTAAGCTGAATTAACCTCTGACTGCTTTGAGGTTGCAGTCAAATTTAGATTTAGATGAAAATATTGCTGCTGATTTACTTCATAAATTCTGCAACTGAACGCTTACATATATATTTTAAAATTTAAATTACAAATATTAAATATAAATACTAGTTTTGTTTTTTTAATAAAACATATTGTCATACACTATTATCATGTAATTTGTAAATTTATTGATAAAGATTTTAAAAAGTAAACTTGTATCAAAATGTCTTCTTCTACGTTTTATTAATGGAAGTAGAATTTTGAAATTATTTTTTATGTCTCACTAATGATTCGTTTGTTAAATTATTATTGCAAATGGTATAAATGATGCGTTAATGATTTAAGGGTTTGTATGTTAATAAGAGTAATTTTTCTACAAATTACTATTTTATTCAGCATGCCTATTTTTCTGTTCAACCTCATTTATCTTTTTTCGCATATATTTGCACATTTAGAAAATTTCATTACATGTGTGGTTTGTATTATACATGACAATAAAAATAGTTATTTGTAAATGAAAATAATTAATTGTTAAACTTATTGAAACTTTTTTTTAGCATTCTGATATATTTTAATTTTTAAACTTGAAATATTTTATTATATCAGATTGCGTAAAGTAAATTTTATGTGTTTAAATGATTAATGAAGTTAGTTGGCCTTATATATTATTTGAAAAAAGTCTTCTCTTTTAAACTTTTGTCCAAACATTTTTGAACTGTCATACTTCCTATATTTTTACCTTGTTATTTTCTTGTAGTGTGATGAAGTTTTACCAAATGCTAAGCTTTTGATATTATTTGTCTTGCTCACATTCTTTTCTTACTGCTGTATTAACCTCTTGTTTCATTACAATATCTTTTTTTTGTTTTGCTTTAGGGCACTATTGCGATCTTTTATCAAGAATTTTTCATTGGCATTTGTTTTCCCAATCTGTGCCACCATGTACTTTTTTCAATACAACCGTACAGCATATGACCATATATGTGGCAGTATGGTTGTGGAAGACATACCCGTGCGAGCAAACAGAAATTAGAAATTATTTTATTTCCCTCCTTTTGTACATACACATTATAATTACTTTATTTTTTGTTTATTATTTAGTTATTTTTTTTAAACAAAGTTTATTTCCATTTTAAGAATATTAATGCTTATGATTGTGTTTCATAAAAGAAATTATACTATTATTCAATTACTTTTCACTAAAATTATGTTTTCTTTTTACAAAATACTAAATGATTTTGACTATAAGCACCATAAATGTATGCTTATAATTGCTCATCTCATTAATTATTTGTAAACTTACAAATATCTTTCACATTTTGCGTCTTTCATCTAAAAATTATTACTGTACAATTGTAATGTAATACAAATACAGCCTCTTACTGTTATCACCACTTTCATGTGTCGTTTGCTGACTTACCACATGTTATCTCATTTTCCTCTACAAATACAAATTTTCTGCAGTTTAAAGATTTAGTTTTCAAAGTGTAAATTTTATGATTGTATTCTAGGGCACTTAAGTTGATCATAATGTGCAAAATTTTATCAAATGTTGTAAAGTAATTTTGATAATTTTATAATTAAAAAGTTAATTAAGAACTCAAAAATTGGTCTTTGTCTTGTATCAGAATGAGTCAATATCTATCTTCACTTGAAATTTCATTGCTATAAGTGCCATCATTTGTTCATATATTGTCAAGATGACAGACATGCTCAAACCATCTTGTTATATTATATGTTTAGAAAAATCATTTAACTTTTTCATTTTTTTTAACAATAGTTGCTGTACAAAATACTATGTATTACTACACTTGTACCTTCACTTTTTGACTAATTTTTATAAGTAAATTTTTAAAATTATAAATGATGTATCTAAACAGCAAACATAAAAACTATTCTGTGCAAAATAATTAATTTTTAAAATTATAAATTTAAAAATTATGTTTGAAATAGAAATCTGTATTAAAGTATTACCATGATGCTTTTAAGAGATGAAAAGTGTTTTTTGATAAAATCAAAAATAGCAAAACTTTTTTTTTCTTTTAAAATATTAATTTATTTTAGAAATGTCTACACATTGAAATGTTTTAAAATTTTTCAATATATTAATGTGTTGTAGAATATTATTTCATTTCAAATATAAAAAAGAGCAATAATTTAATATACTTACTAAGTTATACATTCGTCACCTGAAAGGCTTTTTCAAAAAGCAGAGATACAATATGTATCAATAGAAATGTAGTATTTTATTACACATTTCTGTTGGTTTTTACTGTGATTATTTGGCATATTTTATTGAGTTTGATTTAAGTTGTACATATTTAATGTAAACTTATGAGAGTACTTTTCAATTAAAAAAAACTGCATTACTGTCTACTTAGTAACACACTTATGCATATCACACATATGTTTCTAAAATAAAAAAGCACTAATTTATATTACTTATTAAGTTATAAATTTGTCACGTAGGAGGCCTTTTAAAAAAAATAGAGATATAATATGTAAAAAGGAATGTAATATTTTATTGCACATTTCAGTTGGTTTTCACTGTGGTTACTGATTATTAGGCATATTTTATTAAATTTGGTTTAATTAGGACATATTTAAATTTGCAAATTTATGTGAGTATTTTTCAATGAAAGTACAGCTTTTCCTACTTCGTAATAATAGCATATTATTAACACATATGTACAACTTGTATATTTTTATTGTGGCTTATCTTTATTTCACAATATACTCCGGCTATGAAAGATCAACAAAACTATTGAAGTTAGATTTTGACATATTTCTTAATTTTTCACCTTTATCTGTTCAGTTTCAATAAAATATATAATAAATGTTGATTGTAAAACATCACACTAATTTTAAAAAATAAAGTCAAAATATGGGGAAAAATTAAAATTAGGTAATTTAGTGAAGCATGAATTAGTTAATTTGCCAATTTATGTTTATTGAAAGCTTGAACTAAAGAAAAAATGTAAAATCTACTCTGATGTAAAACCTTAGAAAATTTAGGTTTATCTATTTTAATTTATTTGAGGTTAAAAATAATTTTATTTAAAATTTTTGCGCTATAAAACATATATGAACTTGCTTATATAATTTTATAAAAACCAATGTTATGTAAAGTTTTATAATAGTCTGTTGTAAAAACTTTATATATATATATATATATATATACAATATACAGTCTATGCTCTTTAGTACGACCACCCATTAGTGTGATCCTTCCATTATAACAGCTGAAATTACTGGAATGACTGGAAATTTATGCTCAGTATTAAAAGAAGTAATTTTAAAAAATTTAATTGCATTTTTAACCTTATATGTATTATATTAAATAATACTTAATGACATAAAAAAAACTGTTTATTTGTTAGTTTCATAATTTTATTTAAAGTGTAGCATGTTTTTGACAAATAAACCGTATATTTATGAAATATAAGTGAATATTTGCACACATTTTATGTATTCACGTTATAGCTACTTCACTTTTTAACATCCGTTTTTGTTTGGACCGCAGCGATTGTGGTATTGAGCGTTAACTATGCATATATATTGAAACTTTGTGCCAGTTTCTCGTATTAAAAACTTCAACAACTTGAAATTTTAATATGTTTCAAAAGATTTTAATTATGTAATAAGTATCTCATGATTATTATTTGAGTGATAAAATGTTCTGACAAATCAATAGCAACTCTTTTATTTTTCTTTATGTTGTTTGCATAATTCACTTGCTTACCTGTTTGTAATATTATGTAATTTTAAGGTTATTTCTTATGAAATGAACTTTTTATTAACTTATACTTTTCAATTACAGTTTCTTAACCCACTGGTGGTTAAGGAAATTGGGAGAATCTTTCTCCCCTATACACTATTCCTCTATCCATTAACATGGAAAAACCGGTTTTGCTATGCAGAGAAGACTGCAGTTTAAAATGCGACCTTTTACTTGTAGAACCGTCAGTGGGTTAAGATAAGTATAACAATGATGAACTGTTTGCAGTCATGTTAAGTTTATTCATAGTTTATCATGCTTTTTAGTTGACTGTTTCATACTGTTGTCAATTTTTATTGAATATCCCTAGAATAGAAAAATCAACAAAAGTGATAAAAAATTCAAAATTGAGATTTTTATATATTTGGTATCTATGCTACATATTGCCAAAAATCTTTCTGAAAAAGAAATTTTATTCTATCAATTTTCTGAAGTTCTATTTTAGCTGTCATACCATTCGCAATAGAAGGAAAATAGTGGTCGCTTTTCTTGAAACCTTTCGTTAAGCACTTACGTTGTTTTTTCAACTGCGCGGCAGTATTGTGGAAGATAATTATTAAAATATCATTTTTTAAGAAGGTAAAACACTTATACAATGAAGCACGATTTGTAAAATATTATTTTGAATTATGCGTACTTTCAAAGCTTCTTAACTAAAGTGCAACATTGTTTAATACTATAAGATAAGTGTGTTTTCTTTACCTGGTAGTGCAGAGAACAGTAAAAGCAACTAAGATACTGAAACAGTAAAAAACAATTTGAATGCCTAAAAGGTTAATGAGTAGCATTATTGTTTGCAAAATCATTGTTGATAATTTGAAAAACGTTACCATTTGTTGTTGTTAAAGACAAAAGTTTTATTTTTCTAAATTCACATTCTAAAAACGGAATGACGTGAGGCCTCGCCTACCCTATAGTATCGACGTGTCTCTTACTGGTTTTTAAACACTTAGATTAATTTTTTTAATTGGCAGTTAAAACATTCTTTACTCCAATAACGCCATATTTTAACTTATCGACAAAATACGTTGTAATTCAAGCAGAAGTGTATTAATATATTTTGTTTAAAAATAATTTAAGAAAGATCGTGTGTAAGAATTGTTTAACAAAATAGTTCATTTCATAAGGAACAATCCAATTGTTTAAGAATAAGTCTTGTATATATTTTTGTTTATTTATTTGTACATTTATATAAATAGATATAAAGTATGTTATTCATGAATAAAAGTTATTTTATGTAATGGTCTTTTTTTCTTACATTTATGAATATTATTCTTAAGTTAGTAAATTCAAACAGATGTTGTTACAAATTTGAGTCATGTTATGTATGAATTCCGATTGTTCAGTGATGTCACAAGCTTCATAAATAATCATTAAGGTAAAATTAATATAGTTTTATTAGTAATATATAATTACAATTAAGTATATTCATCTACTGACAACACATAATAAAATTAAAACTTAGTAATTAAAATATGTTAAACATCTACTGATTAAAGAATTAAATATTATTTTAATGTAATTTTTTTCAACTTTATTTTTTAGTACTAACAACTTTATTGTGAGACAACTTTACTTTTTAGTACTAATTTTGTTGAGAAGAATCACCTTAATGAAATTAGCGTTTGCTATTTGCTTCCCCTTACTTATTTCTATAATTATTTCACATTTATTCAGTACTTAAACAAATATAAAAAAGAATTTCTGGCTTTAATTTCAAAATGAAATCCAAATTTAAAGTAAAATCCTAAAATGTAGAAAATTGAGCATTAACTTATGTACTAATTTTTAAGCATACTTTTTAAATAACTGATATGACTTACTAATTATAATGCCACTCAAAATATGCAACAAAATCGTCTGGGGACATTGGATTGAAACTAGAGTGAGAATATTTTTCATCAATAAATAGCTTGTTGTCATGGTACTGCTTATTGTGATGAGCGTTCATTATAAAGATTATTTATATAGCGATCAATATCCTTTCGCCATGTATGTTTCTTTGTAAATTGTTTATAGTGACATTAAACTTAAGTAGAATTTTACTTTTCATATCAACAAGATACTTAAAGCTGCCGTTCAAATTCGGTGGTTAATGCATAAGAGCAAATCTAAGTAGCGTTTTTACTGTATTTATTATTAAAGTAAAATATATGCGTATAGGATATTATTAACTAATATTTACTGCATAGCTTAATTATAAAATTTTATGCTTTGTTTGTCGGAGAGATTAGTCCTTTTAAATATTTTATAGCTATATCTAACAAAATTGAATCTTGTTATAAACTATTACCCATGAAAAAGAAGACCAAAACACAATCAAAAGAAGTTGTTAGCAATTCGTAAAAATTATCATCTAGTATAGAAAAAATTTCTAAGGATTCTGAATTTTAAAAATCAAGATAGTATTTCCCAGAAAGGACTATCACTCGTATAATTTGATAATAAATTTGTAATTTATTTGCAAATGCTCTAAAGAGCCAGTAAAGCTGGTTGAACGCACTCATATGCAAAATTCAGGTACCGTCGTTGAACAGCCGACGCAATTTTAGGATTTACGATTACTAATGTTCAACTCAGTAGGCTTGCAATTTTAAACCCAATCCAGTTTGCCTTCGTGGTTGACTTTTTGATGGAATTAATCTGCATTGCATGGAGAGGAAAACCTTACACGGTTAGCTTGACGGCAAGGGGACTCTAACCCATGATCCGTCTACAACTGCGGATATTTTACGTCAGCACTGTCGTCGGTGCGGGCCGTGTGCAGAATTCGTATCGACCAGCCATCGCTGGGATTCGAACCCGGTTCACCTCAATGGAAGGCGAATGCTCTATCCCCTAAGCCAGCGCGGCTCTAGAGATGATATTAGCCAATTTTCTTATATCGACTCCTGCTGCTACATTGGCAGGTTATCCAGATTTAAAAATACTTTAAAACGTTGCATTAGTTTATCCAAAGATTGTTAGACACAAAAAATAAATGTCAGTAACTATTTATTTCATTTAATAATAGTCGAAAATTTTTGAATTACAAGGTATGCAATTTTTTGCATAATTTTAGAATATCTAATTTTATATAGAAAAATAAAAAAAAAATTGAGCTAAATCGGTTGAATAGTTAAAAATGTCGTATATTTAAAATTCGATTTTTCAGGTTCTATTTCGTACAAATTTTGTATTTTGCCATGTGAAATTAGATATTTTACAATGATGTCAGAAATTGCCTACCTTGCAATTCAAGATTTTTTCGCCTATTATTAAGTAAAATAATTAAAAATAGTAAATATTTACTGAAATTTATTTTTTGCATGGAATTAACTTTGGATAAGCAAATTTTATGTGTGAAAATTGTTTTTTCATTTACTTAAAAAGTTCTTTAGATATAGTGAAATACGCAAAACAAAAATTAACATTAGGGATCCAAACTTTGGATCGTTCTACTGGCCAAACTATTGGGACCGTACTTCCCAGATGGTGACTTCCTCTATATTATGGGGGACAGAAATCTAAAAACTCTTGAAGGAAAGGTATGTTTATTCAGAGAATGTTTTGTTTTTTGTCTGATTTTGTAATTTAAGACATCGTCTGCACCAATTAATAAGCATATTCGAAGTCACACCTTGAACCATAAAGAATGAGTGGCGCACTGTATAATCTTTTCGAAAATTATTACGGATTTAAATTTTGAGGGGCGTTGGTAATTGTAAAGCGTGTGAAATATTGCACAGACTTAAATTAATATGACACTCTTGAAAAAAAGGTATGTTTATTCAGAGAATGTTCTTTGTCTGATTTTTAAGACATCGTCTGCACCAATTAATAAGCATATTCGAGGTCACACCTTGAACCATAAAGATTGAGTCCTAAGAAAGTGAAGATTCGACCATTAGGTCAAAAATTATTCAGGATAGTCCATTTTTTTTGTTTGTTTTCGTGGGAGCACTGAATGATCCTTTCGACAATTACCACGGATTTAAATTCTGAGGGGCGTTGGCATTTGTAAGCTTGTGAAATATTGCACAGACTTACATTAATATGGCCTCTTGGAACAGAATGTCCACTCATGTACCGTTGTTGAATGTATGACACAAAACTTTATGCCTCACCTGAGCAGCCCAACTTCCATATCAATCTTTTTGGTTCTTCAGTATCAGTATATATTTACATAAAAAAATGGTTATTTAATTAAAGTTTGCTAGATTTTTTTCATGTTATATTATAAAGAAAGTGTTAAACACTTCACTTAAATCCGTGTTAAAGTTATAAAATTTTCAAAAAATGTTCGAATTTAAATTCAAATTATCTGCTTATCTTTTAATTTAATGATTAGATTTTCCAGTAAGATTTTAATTATTGCGTACAGATGATTTTTTGGTATCCAACTGGTTTCAACAGATTTTTTCTTTCTTTTAAAGATGGCTTAATTAAAATTTTAGGTAAGCTGGGTTCCTAAAATTGTATAAAGTAAAGTTTAAAAATATATAAAATATTTTTCAAAATGAAAGCAAATCTGAGCTTAAAAACTAAAAAAACTTCATGATACGCTAGCAGCTCTACAACAAATTGTAATGCATGCATTTCAAAATAAATTTTTTTCTTGATCGATAACGAGATTACCTGAGTCTTAAACTAAAATTTTAAAAATAATTTAAAAAAAAAAAGCAGACAAAAAAAAATTGAACTAAAATTCATTGTTTAATATCGAATTTTTAAAGAAAAAATGTACATTTTCTTACTTTTCAAACTTAGACCTCAGCTCTTAGCTTAAAAATTTCTACATTCTACATACATAATATTATACAAAATCTACGTACGAAATTTTAATGAATTCTATGCTAAATTATTTTTGTCACGCGTGTAAGCGTAAGAAATCTTCTTAAAATCAACGTTCTTCAGAAAACGCTTTAAAAGGCAAGAAAATTCTAAAATGCAAAAAAGACTCTGATGACAAAATAATTAAATTAGAGATTTTTTAGTTTATTTACTACAATTTTTTTCCCCACAAATTTGAATTTTTAATTTTAAAAATTTGGGAGGGAGATAGCCGCAATCTGGAAATACGGTCTGAATAGTTTATTTAAGGGAGTGGTTGAATTAAGTTTTAACCCTTAAATATTAATTTCACGTTTTACGTGTTTCACTTTCCTCTGAAATATTTAAGATAATCAAATATTTTCGCATACTATTGTAAAAAATTGTTTGATAATTTCAAGTAAAATATAATTTCCTCAAGTCATTTAGAAAATTATTTATTATTTAATTTCAATCGAATATTATTTGGATGACAAAGTTGTCTCCTTCTTAAACTATATAATTTCAATGAGAAAATTAAATGCAAAACAATAAAATAAAAACATAAATAATAGTTTCCAAACAATAAAATTACAAAAAAGTCGTATTTTTAATTTTTTTCTAACTCATACTTCACATGTTCTAATAAAATAAGATGGATGTCATACTCAATAGATGGCAGCACTAAAAATTTACTTGCAGTGCTGAAAAGTCATCCAGAGTGAAACATGCTCTTAGTTATCATCAGCACGTGGTTTGGGTACAGAAGGTATTGGACGACTCAGACTTTTCGCGGAAGCTTATTGATTCGAAGAGCGTATCTGTTAATTACGGAGTTGTCTTCAGATTTCCGTTTCTGTAACGTTCGCTTAGTCCGCTCGCTTTTTAATCAAATGATTTAAACTTCTGGGAAATATTATTACTAAGTGTTAAATACTTCTCTCATGGAAAAGGTTTATAAGCTTCAATCATTTTTACTTTAGATAAAAATGTTCTAAATGTAAACAAAATTTAAACTGATTATTTATATCTGCTTTAAGTAAACGCGTAAGTTTTCAATTATGGCGACTGTTTCTTTAGAAGCATTTCTTGTGCATTTGATTCACAAAGTTGAACAATCGCGATGCGAAATCAACAAAAAGAAAACTATGATAGCCGAATTAAGAACTTTGGAATTTTGGAGAGCCATTATTGCTGAATGTTTGGCGACTTTTATGTATGTTTTCTTAGTCTGTGGCTCACACGTAATGTGGCCTCTATATTCCATTAACACTCTCACAAAATCATTCACTACTGGACTAGCAATGGCAACTGCGGCTCAGTGCTTTGGTCATATATCTGGAGCTCATGTGAATCCAGCTTTTACTTTCGCTATGGTGGTAATACAAAAAATTACACCACTGAGAGCTTTTCTTTATATAACTGCTCAATGTGGTGGAGCTATTGCTGGAGCTGCTTTGCTTTATGGGTAAGTAATTGATACTCTATTAATGCCTGCATATACTCTTAATAACCAGGAATACGTATAAAAAATTATACCATACAAAGCAGTGATAAAATAATATACAGTACTGATAAAATGGACTCTTAATCATGTGACTAAGTCAACAAAGTGTGGCTCGCGAGCCCCAGTTTGTTATTGTATTTGGTTTTAAATGTGGGAGCGTGAGGTTTTATAGGAGAAAGGGCTGATCACTGGAATAGGCAAATGAAAATTATACAACGTACATCAGTGTTTCCCAAACTTATGACCTTTGTGCACCCTTTCTAAATTTTTCGTAACGCTGTGTACCTCTAATTAAAAAATTAATGTATTTTTTATTATAAAAAAATTACACAAAAGTTAAAAATCACAACTGGTTGTTGACACCACTAATTATTACCTGTTAACTCTGCAAAAAATAGCCAATAGAAAAATACGTAATCGTAAATTTTCATGGCTAGCTTTGTTTTTAAATAAAAAATTTTGAAATTTTTGCTTGTTGTAACATATTTCTCATAAGAACGCGTACCCCCACTAAACTATTCCCGTACCCCTGGGGGTACGCGTACCACACTTTGGGAAACACTGACGTACATAAATGATCGAATAATATACTGCTGAAATTTTACAATACAGGTACAATGGCAACTGCAGCTCCATGTATTGATCACATACCTGGAATTTAAGTTTATCTAGCATTTATTTTCGCGATGGGGTAATACAAAAAAATTGTACTATTGAGAGCTTTCTTTTACATAATTACTCAGTGTGGTGGTGATATTGATAGAACTGCTTTGCTATAGATAAGTTACTGATACATAATTAAAGCTTGTAATAGAAAATTGAAAATAATACTCAAATAATGATGATACTTAATAACTAATTGAAAATACTACCACTCAAATAATGTAAAGTTATGATTAAAAACATTTATAAATTTAGTTGAATATTTCTCTTTCAATATTTTAGAGAATGGAGTTATCAAAATGCTCCTAAAACGTATGTTTCGAGGATTAATGAAAATAATTTGTTTATTTTGCTGCTAAAATTTAGTCATGATTTTATCAGCTCGTCCTTTTTACATTAATTTGATCTGTGTTTCGTTGTAAATAGCAGATAATAAGTCAATAATAAAGTTGCCCACTTTTACGGTTTTTAGCTGCAGATTAAACCCCATATTCAAAGCAGTTGAAAAATATACATTTGGACATTTGATTAATTTTTTAAAAAATTCTTTCATTTGATATACAACTAAGTCAGATAAAAAAATTCCGAAATTCATGTGGAGATGTTGTGAAGTGTAGGTGGTGATATTTAAAAAAAGTAATTAGTTTGATTAGAAAAATTTATTATAAAAAAATTGCAAATTAATTAATTAATTATTAATTATTTAAAAAATTAATTTATTTGAATATTATAACCTATTATTAATTAATATATAGTAGGAGGTTGGCACTTTTTCAAGGGATAATTTTTATTCAAAATATTGATCATGGAACAAAAGTTGTTAATGTAAAAGAACAATATAGTAAAAGTGAAAAAAATCAATAATTTAATATGTGTGTAAAGTTAATTTTTATGTATATATTTTTACATTAATCTTTATGAACTCCGAATTAAAAATAAATGTAACGATTCTTTAAATAAAAGTAATTTTTTGATTGTTTTTAAATATATTGATAAAATTATTATCTTAAAACTTGTTATCTTAAAAATCATTTTACTTTATTCTGCTTTGATTTATATTAACTTCTAGAAAGTTGAAAACGATTCCATTGGATCTTTTGATTTTGATGTCTACAAAATCATAAATCTTAGTTTTTTTGACCAGAAAATAAGGTGTATAATTGATTCAAAATTGTGTACTTTTTTTCTGTTCCGATTTGATTTATTTTATCTTGTACAAAGTAGAAAACAACTCGTTTGAATAGAAATTTTGATATCTTTTGATTACAAAGTTTAACAATTCGTTTTAACAGGAATTTTGGTATCTTTTGGTTACAAAGTTGAAATTTTTTTTTTTATTTAAACGACTTAAAACTCCTCATGCACCACAAAGTATAGCATGAGGCTTACAGTTGTAAGTAGAAAACAAAAAGAAGAACAATTCGTTTGAATATAAATTTTAGTATCTTTGGATTTTGATATATGAAAAACTACAAATCTTACTTTTCCGACTGAGAAGCAAGGTGTATAATTGATTTAAGATTAAGTATTTTTCTTTTAAATTCAGATTTGGTTTATTTTATCTTTTACAAGATTAAGAGCAATTCGTTTGAATAGAAATTTTGGTATCTTTTGATTACAAAGTTGAAAACAGTTCGCTTAAAAATAATTTTTCCTTATCGTTTGACTACAAAGTTCAAAATAATTCGTTTGAATAGAAATTTTTGGTATCTTTTGATGACACAATTCGTTTGAATATAAATTTTGGCATCTTTTAATTTTGATACCTGAAAAACTACAAATCTTACTTTTTTGACCGAGAAACAAGATGTATAATTAATTCAAGATTATGTAGTTTTTCTTTCATTCCGATTTTATTCGTTTTATATTTTATATAGTTTGAAAAGAAATTTTGGTACCTTTTGATTTTAATACCTGAGAATTGTAAATCATACTTTTCCGACCATGGAACAAAGTGTATAATTGGATCAAGTTTATGTAATTCCTTACGTATGTTGTTCACATTTTTAAATTGGTCCCTAGCACATGACATCCCGGCATCCCGATTTCTTGCTGTAAGAGGATGTTATTTTAAAAAAAGACATTAGATATTTTCATTAAACAATAACGGATTTCTTAACGAAAGAGGAATTATTTTAAGACCCTTGTTTAAGAGTTTTCTCATTGAAGAATAATCTATTTCTAACACAATGACTTGTAATTTTGCATAGGATGACTCTAAGAATATTTTCGCAAAAATATTTTTATAAAACAGTAACAATTTTTTTAAAGAAAAGGATGTTGTTTTAAGAAAGGTTATTTTCAAATGATCCTTCTTCAAGCATTTTTTCATTAAAGAATAAACAATTTCTAACTCAATAAATAATAATTTCAAGCAGGGTAAGAAGGCCAACAATATTTTCATTAAACAATAAATAAAATAGTTATCAATTCAATAACTACAGCCTATAAAAAAGTTTTTTATTCCTAAAAAAAAGAAGAAAAAAAAACCCAACTGAAACATATGCTCATTTTTAAGTAAAGTCATTTCAAAAATATTTATACGAGTGAGACTTATTACACTTTATTGAAATAAATTTAATATCGAGCTATCATATTTCTATATATTTGTTTTTACTCTAAATATATTTAATTTTATCATATCTTTAATTTATATCCAAGGAAAACTTAGTTTACGCAGGCCTTTAAAATCATATATTTCAGGAATATCTATTAAGAGTAATTTAGAAGGGCATATAGTATTAAGGAAATCTCATTTTAGGTCAGTCTTAATTCATAAGAAAAAGCTTCTGCTAGCGAAATTTTAAAATATAAAAAGAATTTTAAAACAGTCCACTGAGGGACCTGTAAATGAGAAGTAATTGGTAATTCCGTGTAAATGAGAAGTACAGTGGAACCTGTCCAAAGTGACCACCCTCGGGACCAAGTCAAATGGTCACTATATAGAGGTGGTCACTTTATGAAGACTTTTTAAAACGGACAATATACATACGGTTAAATGCACATTCGAAAAACTGTACTATATTAAGTAATGAATTAATTATATAACAACCCTAATAACTAATAGGTTTATCCCTTTATAGATAATTAATATAAAACTCACCTTATTTCTTTTGGTATTAGTTGAAGAACTTCCGTAGTAATCGATTTAAATAACACGTAATGATAAAATACTCCTTAATTAATACTGACCTTTATTTTGGTTGCAATACTAGATTATCCAAAACATTTTCAATACAAGCTATAATAAAACACTCACTAAAAAAATCTACTAATTATTATAAAGTTCCATTCACAGTAAAAAAATCAGAAATTTTTCTTTGCTTAAAACACTTCTTTTCAACAATTATTTTTTCAGTCATCCCTTCAAGTTTCCTTAGTAAATCTAGCATTTGTGGACAGTTATTTAGGGCATACGTTTTCATATTCTTGCACATCTTTAACATTTCTGAGTCGGAAATTTCATCATTTTCTTCAATTTGAACTTCCTCTTCACTAACACAATCTTCTTCGTCTTTTTCATTTATAAACATTTCGCAAATGTTTTGCTTTAGATTTTCTTGATCAACGGAAGTGTTGCATGTAGGAATATCACTGTCAAAATTCGTGAAAAATTTAGCATCCACTGGTTCATCTTCAGAAGGCAATTGATTTAAAAGATTTTGAATGAGCGAAAGGCTATTGTCATCATTTTCAGCATGTGAATCACTCATATCTTCCGAAATTTCTTGGGTAAAACCACATTTTTCAAAGCATTTTGAAATTGTCGTTTGGTGTACTAAATTCCACGAGTCATTAATCCACATTATGGCATCAAGAACGTTTATGCATGAAGCAATTTCGTTTGCTGATTTGCATTCTCCAGCTCTGGCAATTATAGCTTGGAGGAGGAACTTTCTATAATGTAACTTGAAAGCTTGAATTATTCCTTGATCAAGCGGCTGCAAATGTGATGTGGTATTGGCAGGTAGAAACTGCACTTTCACATTTGAAAAGGACAACTCACTTGGATGGGCTGGGCAGTTATCAATGAATAACAGAATCTTTCTCTTTCTTTGCTTCATCTGCTTGTTCAACTGCATAACCCATTCAGTAAAAATAGAGGACGTCATCCAGGCTTTTTTATTTCCATACCACGAAACAGGTAAATTTTTGATGTTGACTTTTTTGAAACAGCGGGGTTTTCTGGCTTTTCCTATGACAAGAGGTTTCAGTTTCTCTCCTGTTGAACTGCAAGAAAGCAAAAGGGTGATTCTCTCTTTTGATATCTTGCCATCTTTGCATTTATCACCAGCCGTAGCTAATGTTTTGTTTGGCATTGCACGATAAAACAAACCACATTCGTCTGCGTTGAATATGTCTTCTTTCTTGTAATTTTCCAACAAACCAGAAATTCGTTTTTTAAAGGAATCTACTGTTTCCATATCAACGTCATGTGACTCACCACACAAAATTTTCTGAGAAATGTTATGCCTTTTCTTGAATGATTCTAACCAGCCATTAGAAGCAGTAAAATTTTCCACATTGAGTTTTTTTGAAAATTCTAAAGCTGCTTCTTGTAACAAAGGTCCAGAAACTCTAGCATTCATACCACGCATTTTTTTAAACCATTCAAAAGTAGCCTGATTTACTTCAAAATTATCAGTTTTTCGTATTTTCCGACTCCTAGACTCATTTTCATTTTCTTCAAATCTGCTAATATACTCCAATTTTCTTTTGAAAATATTGCTCACACAAGTTTTACTGATTTGAAATTTTTCAGCTGCTGCCCTTTGACTATTACTTTTTAGAAAGTCAATAACTTCAATTTTATCTTTTAAACACAATTCTTTATACTGCTTAGATCTTTTATTCTCCATAATTAAAGAAAAAAAGATAGCTGAATTAAAAATAAACTCAATGAAAACTGTCAATGTTAAAATACTAACACTACTAACATATTAAAACACTGCAAACAAATCTTGAAAGCAGCACAGTGAATGCACAAGTTTACTCTTAGAATTTCTGAGAACATATGATAAAAGGAACCCTTTTTACAAAGGGTGGGAGGTCAGCACATTCCTATCTCCACACCCTCAAAAACCAGTTTGGTCCTGACCTGTGGAAAATGGTGGAAACAACCTGTGGAAAATGGTCACCTTACTCAGGTGCTTACTTTACCCAGGTGGTCACTTTTACAGGTTCCACTGTAATTGTACTCGTTGACAAGGCTTATAGAAATTCAAATAGAGAAGAGTTTTTACGGATCTTCATTAAGTTTTTTTTTTTACTTTTAAAATTTTCATTATAAATGTTAAGATGTTATAATGTTATATCTGACTACATATAATCTCTCTCTCCTTTGCTACTTTGATTGACATATACTCGAGTGTGAGCTTATAAAATAAAGATCTCGTCCTGTAAGAAATAAATTTTCAGCAACACTGGATAAATTGTAAATATTTAACCCCTTGGGGACGGGTAATTCAGAAAAGCATTCGTACAAAATCAGAATCAAGTTGTAATTAAATAAAAAACAGTAACTTAAATGTAGTCGTTTCTGATTTGACAGACTTACTTTGCTTTTACTTTAATTATTATTAGTTTAATCATATATATAATCATATATATAATCAAAGTTAATTCAAAGTATAACTAAATAGTTTTATTTTGAACAAAGTAATGGTGAATTAAATAAATCAAACAATTATAACTCCGCCCACAAATAAACTGCTAAAGAATTACTTTGATTACCAGTTTTATCTTTTTACCCTGATTGATACGGTTTTATACTGTCCCGTATTTGTGACTGTCGGCGCGAAAGGATTAAAGCAAAAAAGTTGAAAAAAATTGCGAAAAAGCATTTAAGTTTTTAATAACTTTCGAACAAATTTGTTGTTTCGAACAATTATTTTTAACTTTATCTTCGTAATTCCAAGTTCCTTAGTGTTATGTATTTTGTGTAGCAAAGCAACAGTAGCGTAAAGAGAAAAAAAATAAACACTTAAATATGATTTTTTCGGCATACCAAAATTCAACTTCATAGTTGTATTCCTGTGGCCTGCAGAACCACCCGCATGGTATTTTTTCCCAACAAGTTTAATAGTTAGTAATTCTCGACTAACTAATTGAATGTTAAACTTTTTTTTTATTCCATTGTAATTCCTGTATGTTTTTCTACATAACCTTACTGATTTCAAATTTCTGAGCCTTATAGTTTTTATGCAGCCAAAACGTTACGTTGGACACCCAAAACAACACCGGTGTTGATTATGGCCCTTACGATTTTTTAAAATATAGAAAAATTTGCATGCACGTTCTCTCAGACGAGAATGGGAATAAGGAGGTAATGACTTAAATTCAGCTTATCTCTCACATAAACTATAACAATGACGTCACTGAAAACAATATAAAAATCTTTGAAATAAATCGTTGTGTAATTTGTTCTGCAAGTTTTTCAAGTCAAGTCTGATAAGCCAAATGACGAGACTCATCATCGTCATTATAGTTGCCAGACAGCCCAATGTGAGCCAATGCCTTCCTCTGAAGTTTTCTCTATGACGACTTCTGATTTATCTTTGATCTCCAATTCTTTTCATTAATTGCGAGAAAATCAGACTCCACTGAGTCAGCCCATCTCAACCGTGGCCTTCCCCGCTTTCTTTTTCCAGTGGGTCTAAAAAGCAGTATCTTTTTCATTGTGTTGTCATCACTCATTCGAATCACGTGGGCGATCCAATTCATTCTATTTATTTTCATGTATTTAATTATACCAGGTTGTCTTGTACAGTTCAAAGTTAAATCTCCTTCTCCAGTTATTGTTTTCATTCACACCACCAAGTATACTATGCAAAATCTTTCTCTCAAATATTGCAATACAATTTTCCTCCAGTTTTGTCATTGTCCAAGCTTCAGAAGCGTATGTCAAGACTAGCCGGACAAGAGTTTTGTAGATTAAGAGCTTTGTTTTCCTAGAAAGAAACCTAGATTTAATAAATCTTCTCAGCCCATAGACAGCCCTATTCGCCAGATAGAGTCGGTTTTTTATTTCAGGAGTAATTCCGTAAATGACGAGACTATTGTCTTTAAAAAATATCCCCAATTTTGATTGAAGACATATGCTTTTAAAATGTAAATACTTTTTTGACTTCGAAATTATAGCTTCAGAATGGAATTTCATAAAAAAAAGAAAAAATACTTCGGTCTTCAATTTCCTTTTTTTCTTCCTCATAAATTCTTTCCTTCTTAATAAATACTGGAAAAAGAAAAACGTAACAAATTCAGCAAAAACTAGAATTTTCAATACTAATGTTAAATCTGTCCTACTATATGGATCTGAGACATGGCACTGCAATAAAAATAACGTTGCGTATCAAGTGATTCCATACAATTCGTAATGCAGAAATCCGCAAAAAAGCAAAACAGAAACCGATTGTCCAGGAAATGAATTGGCCATCTTCCAAGTAAAACCAGAAAAAGACAAGTTTTTGATTAGAACCCTCAGGGCAGAAGAAAAAGAGGAAGACCTAAAAATACTTGGAGCAGGATGATTGTAAGCGAATTGAAAACAATAAGAAAGACACGGAGAGAGGCAAAATATCTGGCAGCAAAATAACTTGGGCCCTTATTGTACCAATATTCACGAATCTTGGCTTAATAAGGATTCAAACTCCCGTTATTTTTCGATATTGGACTTATATAGAATTGACCAATTCCCCCGATATTTTACAGCCACTATATAACCAGTATCGGCTCTCTATAGAATTGTTCTACCGATTTTGTATATTCATTATTCAGCCAATATAGGCCCTATATAGGCAGATATTGGACCTGTAGAGGACCAATATTAAAAAATTTAGGTATCCTAATATTGGTCTATCGGAGTGCATGCTCATATAGGATCCATATTGAGCCAATTTTGAGCTCAACTAGGGCCAAGGTAAAATTGTTGCTAGGGGAATGATAGAATCCCTATTCTCCAATTTGGAATTAAAAGGAATATGTATGCATGTGTGTCAATTTCCTTAATCTGTACTATAAAAGGATAAAGTTTTATAGTTGAATTAGAATTTTTTTTCTCCAGAGCATTCAAATTTAATATCATTTGTGATAAAATCTAAGAAGGATGTTTACAAACTCCAAATGAAAACAGTATGGAATTCGATGGCATATTTTTTTTTTAGAACATAAGAGTAAACAAATATCTGAATTTTATCTCGTTTCCGTTAATACAAATCATGTAGGGAGCAGCCTAAACATTATAGAGTTAGGTAAAGATTAAATGGCGACCGCCTTTTAGAATCAGTCATCAAAATGCTATCCATAAACTGTTTTGAATGTTTTATGCTGACATCAATGTAGATAAGACAGTTGTGGTGAAAATCTGCTAATGTAATAGTGTAATAAAAGATTATATGAAATATATACAAATGATTTTATGTTCAACTGCCAAGTTGAAAAAAAATATTTTATCGATGCTATGCAGTTACTACGCGTCTCCAGATGATGTTTATTAAGATATCTGCTTGTTTTTAAACAATAGTTGCAACAATGTATTAACTTTAAAAAGATGGAACGGAGCAGAATTATCGTCTGCGGGATTTTGGAATTCCGCAAAATAATCGCAAGTTAAAAGATTAATTTTATTTCATTATAAGAATTCGACAAATTTTCATTTTATTCGTTATTAGATATATAAATACATCGATAAAAATAAATATTAAGTATAATAATGATCATATATTTCAAAGTTTGTGGAGTTTTTAAAAGTTTTAATAATACTTTCTTTTGTTTATGAAGTTTAATAACTAATTATAATCTAAAAAAAACCACCAGATCCAGGGATCAAAAATTGCGTAATTATTATTGGTTTTTATGGTTGGACAGGATTATTATTGGCTTTTATGGTTGGTATGGTTGGACATTTATATCACTGATTATAACACAAATGACACTGTATCACGAAAAATACATTTGAAAGTTTAGAATCATTTTACAGCAAAATTCTTTCTCTTAAATTTTTATTTACATTTATTTTTATTATGCATTTTTTTAAAGTTATATTTCGGTTAAAATTTTTTCAATATTATTTTTATTTTATTTTCACTTTCAGAACATCGAAAATGGTTTTGGTTTACAGTCTTGTTTCCGTCTTGAAGATGTATTTGCAGTACTATGATTTCGAAAACAGTGTGTCAGAAATCATGCACTTAAAAACCCAGAACCATTTTATGATCAAAACTTTGTTTCATCTAAATTTTCATATAAATTCTATAACATTTGAAAAGATTTAAAAACAATTTTAGACTCTTGTATTAATGGTTAAAACTATTTGACATATATTTAAATTCGATTTTTCACCCTAAACCAAGAAACAGTTTGAGAAACCACGTTACATTCTTGGTTGCCTTCATACTTACAATATATTTCGCTATCACAACCATCATATCATAAAATATTTTTTAGTAATGGAGAGCACAAAATGCTATTAACTGAGACTTCTACTTTTTGAGCTTGTTGTGAATTATTATTTTTCTTTCAATGATAGTGAACAAAAGCAAAAATTTTCTAAACACTTTTTTTCTTAAAAAAAAAAAAAATATTAGAATTTAAGAACTTAAGCATTCTGTATAAGAATATAATATTGTATATGTACCTAGAGATGACAACTTACTCCGTACAGCGAATAAAGATTTTCGAGTGGTAGTTTATTAATTGTGATTCCTGGTTTAATAAATTCAATTTATCAGATTTTTATCCACCACTATTTCTATATAATTCGAAGGCTTATTATAATTCGCCACTTTCATACCTGCCAACTCTTCCGGATTTTCCGGAAGATTTTATTTTCATATTTAAAGCTGTATTAAGTATATACTGTTTTTTCTTTTATAAACTTAATTTTAATATGATTTTGATCACCACTATTCTTACAAAAATTAAGCACATATATTGATATATGCGCTACTATTATGGTTGTTAACTTAAGTTTTCTCAAATACAACGCATTTGTTTGCTCAAAATTGAAGTTTTAATTACATTTTAATACCACTGGGAAAAATGATAATGGAAGGGATTAAAAGTTGGCAGGTATGCATTTTGATAAAGTTAAGTCATACTAAAACTCTAAGAAAGTTAGCAAAATAAGTCAAATAGTATTTGCAAATTTTAGTTTGAAGTTATTTACCGTTATTTAAATTATTTTGGCATGTCCGGAGCAGATGGCATCCCTGCGTACCGAATAAGAATATATACTACTGAATGCTATATAAGAATATAATACTGAATATGTACTGTATTGTATAAGAATACTAAAAGTGTCTAAAAGTCCGCTTGCGTCCCTTCACTCATTCATCCTGATCTTGATCTGTTTGGTGGTCCGATGGGGTGTCTACTGATCACGAAAATTTTCGAGTCTTTTGTTAAAAATTCGATGTCTTTTTGTGGAATTTTGAGCTCACTAATTTTTAAGATACAATTTCTCAATTTGACTTGATATGAGTTAAAGCAGAATACCTGTCTGCTCAAGCGGGCACCCCACTTCTGTGATGAGCCCTGGGCAGGGTTGCCCTGGCTCAATTAAAAAGGCAAAAAGGGGCGATTAATAAAATTCAAAATTTTATCAAAAAAGATAAAAAATTAGCTACTTTTTATACCATATTTTTTCCAGTTCATTATTGAAAGTGAAGCATGTTCTTGCTTTAAATATATTGAAAATTTGAAACGCCATTATCTCTTTAATTATTCGCGATTGAATAATTAAAGTGAAAATAAATAAATAAAAATGAATTGAATTTAAACCACTTTTTAAATTTTTAGTCGTTTGTGGCATTCCTGCCAAGGACAACTAGGGGTGAAAGCAAGACGGAATATCTGATAGAAATCCCATTTGATATTTAGTTAAAGTTAGTCTTCGGCAGAAGTACAGAGATGCCAACTGCTCCGGACACGGCAAAATAATTAAAAAAACGTTAATTAACTACCAAGTAAATTTTACAAATATTTGACTATTTTTGCTTGCTTTTTTAACAAAGTGGGGAATTATAATCAATAGCAAACTCACCTGGAATGATCACATCAAAAGCACAATAGATAAAGCAAATGCAGCAATAATAGCCATACAACCATTAATATATAATCAGAATATGTCACTTAAACTAAAGAAGCTACTATATACAGCAATGATCCGCCCAATACTTACCTATGCCTCACCTGCCTGGACAACTGCTTAATTTTTCTAAGAATAGTGGTGATTAAAATCATTAAAAAATTAAGTTTAGAAAAGAAAAAATAGTAGGGGAGAGTGGGGTCAATTGTAACAGGGTATGATTGTAACAGAGCAAAAATTTCGAGTGTCGGGTTCTAGATTTGGTTCCTAGGTGGCGCACAAGGTGTGTTTAATAAATCTACATGTACACCCCTGCTTTCAACCATTTTTTTGTACTTTTGAAAGAGTTACATCACAAAAGATATTTTCCCGCTACGTAAGTGCTTTTTTTGGTATTAGAATATTATATTGTAACAAAGTAATTTTGTTTAAACAAATAAAAATTATTAACCGAATATGTAAGTGGGCACCTTAATTAACATTTAAAAAAAAGATTAGTTTTGTTAATTAACTAGCATTGTTTTTAGCAAATGAAGCTGAAATGGCGTCTTGGGGACGATTGTAACAATAAGTAAAGGGACGATTGTAACAGCTGAAAATAAATAATCTTATATTTACAAACCATTACTTTACTCTTTAAGAACCACCAATAGTTTCCTATATCATTTATATTATGTTGCATGTGTATTATTTTATTTGTCACCTTTCACAGCATAAATTAAAGTTTGAACCCCTTAAAGTTAAAAGTTTAACCCTTTAGGACTCAGCTCATTATTATTTTTACTCCTTAAATATCTATTTTGATCAATAAAAAAATAAATCACAACTATGATAATATGTATAATTAACTATGTTTTAGTTGAATTTATGAACTGTTACAATTGACCCCGTAAGTGGGGACAATTGTAACAAGTGCACGACTGTCAAAAATTGTTAATAACTAATATAATAACATTTAAAATAAGGTATTTTTTTTTCTAGTAGAGGATAGTCTACTTTACTCGTCTGTCAATTAATACTAATAATATATTGGATTTTTTGTTAGTTAAAAATAGTTAAGTGAAAAATGTTACAATTGACCCCGCTCTCCCCTATATATTTACTACCATTTTAAATATGAAAATAAAATCTTCCGGAAAATCCGGAAGAGTTGGCAGGTATGTCAACTGTATGAAACATATGGACACCTGAGGCCGCTTGCGGCCCTTTTCCCATTCATCTTTAGTTTGATCTTTATTGTGATTCGATGAGGTTGTGGAATGCAAATGAAGTGAAGGAGTATATATGTGGATCATTGAGGTTCTGACTGTGTAGTTATATGCAGTAGGGTGATAAGACTATATTGTAAGAGTATGAACTTTAACTAAGATGATATGATGAAAATGACATACCTGCCAACTTTTATTCCCTTCCATTATTATTTTTCCCAGTGGTATTAAAATGGAATTAAAATTTCAATTTTAAGCAATCAAATACGTTGTATTTGAGAAAACTTAAGTTGACAACCATGGCAGTAACGCATACCTGCCAACTCTTCCGGATTTTCCGGAAGATTTTATTTTCATATTTAAAGTGGTAGTAAATATATACTATTTTTTCTTTTATAAATTTAATTTTTAAATGATTTTGATCACCACTATTCTTACAAAAATTAAGCACATATATGAATATGCGTTACTATCATGGTTGTCAACTTAATTTTTCTCAAATACAACGTGTTTGTTTGCTTAAAATTGAAGTTTTAATTCCATTTTAATACCGCTGGGAAAAATTATAATGGAAAGGATTAAAAGTTGGCAGGTATGGTAACGCATATTAATATATGTGCTTAATTTTTGTAGGAATAGTGGTGATCAATATCATTTAAAAATTAAGATTATAAAAGAAAAAATAGTATAAATTACTGCCACTTTAAATATGAAAATAAAATCTTCCAGAAAATCCGGAAGAGTTGGCAGGTATGAAATGAGGCTATGTATCAACATTTTTCCGAGAAACAAATTTTATATTTATATGCTCTAATTGTAAAAAAAATTCTTGGTAGTTAGAGACATTTTATTTTTCATGCAAAAAAAAAAATGCTTCAATGAAATATCTTTCGTACCAGTCTTCGCTTTTTCCGTTTGATATATATATATAGGCTGATAATGGCATGATAATTTACGTAGTATAAGCTTGTTCCCTTATGACCTGACAACACTGACATACCTGCCAACTTTTAATCCCTTCCATTATGAATTTTCCCAGTGGTAGCAAAATAGAATAAAAATTTCAATTGCAAGCAAAAAAATACGTTGTATTTGAAAAAACATCAGCTGACAACCATGATAGTAACGCATATTACTATATATGCTGAATTTTTTTGAGAATAGTGGTGATCAAAATCATTTAAAAATTAAGTTTAAAGAAGAAAATATAGTATATATTTACTACCACTTTAAATATAAAAATAAAATTTTACGCCAAATGCGTAAAAGTTGGCAGGTATGCACTGAGCTATCCAGCGTGATAATTTCATTAACGAATCTAATATTGACGAAATAGAAGTTTTTCATTAAAAGGGAAGTGGTAATTAACATATTTGGTTTGGAAGTGGTTTTGGTTGAGGTGGTAGACACTCCGAGTATTCGTCTATCTATACAGACCAGCAACTTTTAGTCTTTCCGAGGAAGTATTTTCCAAGTGTTAGTGAGAAACTACTTGAAATACAATTGTAGGTAAATAAACTTTTCACAATAGCTATGACTTACACTTATTTTCGTTTCTATAACCTGCTTATATGTAAAATGGATTTATTTGTATTTTGTGGCAATCAAAATCATATTAAAGTAAATTTATAAATCCCAGAATTAAAAAGAAATTTATAAGGTTCATTACCACTTAAAACTTAAATACCTTCCGACAATCCGTAGTTTTTGGCAGGTATGATCTATATGATTTTATATGTATCTGTTTAAATTACTTGTGTTTAGTGTACCCAAATGTACAAATACACACTTGCTACTACCAGGAAATATATTTTCTGAAAGTGTCCGTAGTCCGTAGTAGTGTCCGTAGTCCGTAGTAGTGTCCGTAGTCCGTAGTAGTGTCCGTAGTCCGGAGTGTCCGTAGTAGTAAGAGTCACCGTACTATCAGAAACAGAGTTCTTTTTAGTGAATTACTTTATAAGTTATAGAACTTTCTGTAGCAAATCTTACCCAAATAACTATCCTGTTGTAGAATTCTTTTAATGATTATAACACCGACACCGAAATTTTTGATAAATATACAAGCAGTTTGATTAAATCATTTTAATAGAATTATAAAAGCAGTTTCCCTTTAGTTAGAAATAATGCAACATGTCGTTTTTTTGTGATTTGGTTTTTCGCATTTTACTGCACCAAAGTTCTCACTGAACTTACCCATTTACAATAGAGGTCTTTATTGGAATAATTGAGTAGTTGCAACTCGAGAAGTGAAGTGACTTTGCCTAACCATGTGATTTAAAATAGATTTTATTGGATACCTGTAAATGACGTCACGGAATTTCCTTCTGGTACAAAGTAACAAAATAAATTGTAAGCACTACATTAAATTAAATTAATTAGATTTTCATTGTTACAAACTTTATCATTAAAAAATGATGATCTGTTTAAACGAAAGAAAAAATATATTATGGTAATGGAAAAATATGATGTCCATTTACAAAATGATAGAATTAAATTAAATTAAATAACTAAAACTTGAAAACTATCTTTGAAAATTCAGTAAGAAAAACATAAAGCTACGGAAATTCGATTAAAATTGTCCCTTGTCTTTCTTACGCCTAATTACTTCGAATGTCAAAAGCAGGCTCTCAGAATTTTTAGTTGAGTTTTCCGTGTAATGCCACGAAAATACAATTTCTGGAGTAAACCGAGTTAGACGAGAAAAATCTCATTTTCGCTTGTTAACGCACTTTATTCGATTAGAGTTCCTTATCAGCAGTAAAATTTATATTTGTTATCTAGAGTAGATTGATAAAAATAAATAAAGTGTAACCACTTTCACTCGTTTTGGCCAAAAAGAAATCACAACGGGACAAAAAAAAAATGGTTAGCACTGGTTGGTAGTTCATTACTTACAACATAAAACTAAGTTTTAGAACAAAAAAGCATAGCTTTCAAATGTCAGAAAAAAACAGCGATTTTTCTTTTGCTGTCTAAACTTGAAGCCGATAAAACAAATAAATGTGTTTTCTTTTATTTTTGGGTGATGTCCAAAATGAGAGCTGTAAGCAATTTCAGTTTACGGAACTTAACTATTTCCTCTTCTTGTTAAGGCCTGGTCATAGAAAACTACGTTGCCCATAAAGCAAAAACAAGACAATAAATTCGACAATGATGGGTGAAAAAAAAATCGAATGGTATCTTTATAATGCTTATAATACTAAAATTGTTTTGTGAACTTTTTGTTTTTGAATTTGTTGTTGATATGGCTTTTTTTTTATTATTGATTTTGCTTGTAAGGACTGTCATAAAAACACAGTTTTTAACTCTTTGTGTAAAGTGCTTTGAAGTTGGATTGTAACTTTTGATAATTTGGAAAGTGATTTTCAAGAGTTATGTACCGATTAATTTTAACTCGAGCCTCTTTTTTTGTGTTTAAAATATTCTCCATTCCCTTTCTATTTTTCAAGTGAAACATTCTAAGTGGATAATCTATTAGGCACTCTTATTCCATTCTAGCGGCTCGCTCTGAGATCAATTTCTATATCATTGCAGGGGTGCCGCGTACTTATATATTTTCACTATGTCGATTGAAATTTTGAATTTGACAGCATCAAAGTTGGTTGTTCATTGGCTTTAACCCTTTCGCGCCGACTGTCACAAATACGTGTCAGCATAAAACCGTATCAACCAGGGTAAAAAGATAAAACTGGTAATCAAAGTAATTCTTTAGCAGTTTATTTGTGGGAGGAGTTATAATTGTTTGATTTATTTAATTCACCACTACTTTGTTCAAAATAAAACTATTTAGTTATACTTTGAATTAACATTGATTATACATATGATTAAACTAAGAATAATTAAAGTAAAAGCAAAGTAAGTCTGTCAAATTAGAAACGACTACATTTAAATTTCTGTTTTTTATTTAATTACGTTCTGATCTTGATTTTGTACGAATGCTTTTCTGAATCAAACGTCCCCAAGGGGTTTAATAAAGAAAATTTTGTTGCTAACATTTTCACAATGTTAATTTTTTCCACCAATATTTAATTGATTTAACGACTTTATACTTAATTATTCTAATCAATGATTTGCTATCGCCGACCGGCCTGTGTAGGGGTCAGGGAACTGGCCTTGCATCAGAAAGGTTCTGGTTTCGAATCCCGGGCAAGGTATGAATGTTCTTTCATTCTCTGTACTATCTGTCCTTACTGTGGCAGTAACGTTGGCCCACCTAATATGGTGTCTCTGAAAGAGTAGCCATCAAATCTGCCTTTGAGATGCCTGTATGATGAAAGGTCATTCTCCAGGTGGGCATTGGAAAAAAAACATCTGCTGTTGGTCAATGGATAAGGCATTGAACTGTTGGGAAGAACCGAGGTTCGATCCCCAGTGACGGCTGAAGCCCACCCAGCTTCAGATAGATGGGTGCCAGTTGGTCTGGGAAGTAAAAGCTGCTTGTGCCTAATGCTGACCACATTGCCACAATTAGCAATTGCCACGTTGTGGAGCCTTAACCTCTGTATACCCCCTGGCACACGGATGTTGCCGTGATGCTTTACTTTTATTCTAGTCAGTAAATAAAATAAATAATAAACCATTTGATAAAGAAATGTAAAAAAAGAAATTAATTAATTAGAAGATAAGATGAAGAGATAATTTTTCACTATCTCATGAATCGAACAACAAATAATTTAGAAATCGCCAAATCTCGTCGAATAGCGGATAGAAATAAAATAATTATGAGAATCAGGCTTTAAAATGAAAATATAGTTTCAATTGTTAAAAAAACTAAAAAAAAAAAATCGAATAAAAAATTAATTAAGAAGTTTGCTGAACTTATTTAAAATATATTTATTTGTTGAATTTAAAAAGTGAACAATAGTTAAGTAGATAAGGATGCAGTAAACGTGACTTTATGCCTTTTCACATAATTTACCTTTACCATAAATACCTTTTTCACATAATTTACATAATAATAAATAATATATCAATAAATAAAGTAAAAAACCATCATATAATCAGAGTAAATAATAATGATTATTTTTAAAATCACTATTGATAATTAGCAGTTTGAATTAATTGTTACCTTTTTTTCTCTCGAAGCATCAAAAGGATTTTGTAAGAGTCTCCCACCAACTTAATGGACGCCAATTAATAATTTCCACCAATTCAATAATTTCTATCGGCTCAAAGTTCTAATGTTTTCTTTTATAAACAGAAGATGGATTCGCTTCCTGCTCGCTATCGCTCACTGACCTCCTAAAATGTCCAGTCAGTACTTGGGATGCGCCGTATCAGATTCGAGGATTAAATAGAGGCATTTATACCATCACACCTTACATCAGAAAGCCTCCACACGGTTTTTTAATAAGTAGTCTGCGCAGACTATTAAAAAAGTGAACCAGTGGTGTCAGGGCTCGAAAAAACTCAGAAATTTTATCCGTCCCCGAGGACAGCTTGTCCAACAATGTACCCGTCCTCCTTTGAAACTAACCCGTCGCTTTTAAATAAATAAAAATATAATTTTCTCTTATTTATTACAAACATTTATATAAATTACACAATGAATTAGTAGTTACTAGGATTACAAATACTAGGATTACATTAAGCAGTAATAAAAGAAATTCTAGGTTAGTAATAGTAACCTAGTATTTCTTTTATGAAATAATTTAAATGACAAAGGTCAAGTTATCTGGAATGTAAATTTATTCGAGAGTACTGTGTTTTTTTTTTCTTTTTTTTTTCTTAAATAACTGGAGAAGGAGATTTAACTTTGAACTGTACAAGATTTATAAACAACCTGATATTATTAAATACATAAAAATAAATAGAATGAACTGGATGGCCCACGTGATTCGAATGAGTGATGACAAAACAAAACAAATATATATATATATATATATACTGCTTTTTAGACCCACTGGAACAAGAAAGCGGGGAAGGCCGCGGTTGAGATGGGCTGACTCAGTGGAGTCTGATTTTCTCGCAATTATTGAAAAAAAAATTGGATATCAAGGGTGAATCAGAAGTCGTCATGGAGAAATCTTCAGAGAAAGGCATTGACTCACATTGGGCTGTCTGGCCAACTATGATGATGATGATGACTTTGTTTTTTAAATGAATCAAATATGACGTTTGCCAGTTCCACAATCAAGCCAATGATTTACAGAGGTTTCTGCACAAAAATCTGAAAGGGGTTTCTTATTTAGGTAGATGTTCATAATTGCGTTTAACGCTTCTTGTTTAAGACCAGTACGTAATGTGTTTTTTTTGTAAGTTCATTACTGAAAAGCCCCTTTAAACAGCCGCAGTACTTTTTTTTTGGTTTCCCGATTACGTGAGCATGCGTATTTGGTCTGACGAAGGAATTAACGGGATTTTTAGATTAGAGGGTCATTTTAGAAGTGAGGCGCTAGACTCTTGTAAGATAAAAAAAAATTGAAAATGTATCGCGAACATTAATGGGAAAATGGCCGTCCGCGCGGACGTCGGATTCGAGAAATTCGTTGTCCGCATGGAATTTTCGACCACCGAAAGTTATCATATATATTCGAGAATTGAATCCTTGGGGGTAGACAAGTAAATACGAACAAATTATATTCATAAATTAAGAAAAAAATTTAGACGTATATTTGCTTTCATTTTATTATTAGATTATTTATTAAATGGCTCTTCTGTGAACTAGTTTGCCTTCATAGTGGTCTGATCGGACTATCTATAAAATACTGTGTGCAGGTTAATTCTATACCAATTTATTATAACTTTACGAATCGTGACATATTTGCAAAACTTGTGGCGTACCATTACACATAGGTGATTGTTAACTTTTTATCATACGGCATTAAAAATTAAAATTTTTTAAAGTTTATTTATATTGTTTTACTTCCACATCCGCTTTCAAAACAATAGCCGGGCACATGGGGTAATTTTAAGAAAAGTTGCCGGTCAGCAATGTGTTAATTATTATTTAGACATTTGTCTTGTTATTATTTTTCAAATAAAACTTTTAAGTGAATGATCTATCTGATATGAGTGTGTTGCATAAAAGTGACATAAAGTGGCGAAAAAAATTACTATTCTTACTAACTTTTGATGCAAGGATATGATCTTCGCGTTCTAGATCTCAATTTTAATGGTTCAAATATGTTAAATAATCCAAGCAAACTGTATTTTTAAGTATAAAATCAGAGACGAAAATGTACTTTCTCTGAATAAGCAGTTTTTTTTCTTTTGACGGATTCGAGAAAAATTCCGACCTACAATATGTAGGTTACACAACTGCAATCTGGGAAATATGGTCATAAGTTTAATCAAGAGAGGGATCGAAATTTTGTACCCTTTAATGTTAGTTTTACTTTTTGCGTATATAACTTTTTTTCCTGTTATTATTTAAAAAGTAAAACTTCTTATTTGGTAATGTAAATTGGCTCGATTGTGTTGTACAGAAACGACGCATATATTCGCTGCAAGCGCGGTGGCTCGTTCAAATAATACTGATAATTCCAATGCCTGGTCATTATTATTTGAATAAAATACACAAATAAATAAGAAAACAATTCTTTAATAGTCACTATAGATCTCTTGGGTGAATTTTTATTTAGAACATAAGAATGCATGTTTGGAAGAATGGGCCTTTATAAAAAATTCGTATCTGAGAAAAGGGACAAATCCTGAAATGTTTGTACTTAAAAATTAACTGGGTTAAAATACTTCCTTGGGAAAATTATAAATGGACATAACTTGAAATACGATTTTGAAAAAATGACCCAAAATATACGAGTTAAACAATGAACTCAAATCTTGAACACATTCGTTATTCTTAACAAAGGTGCGTAACAAATCAATATAAAAACTAACTTTATTTTTTATTTTATTTAATACAACACGTAATCTTTAGTGGCTAGTTTTTCAAATTATAATTATCATAACATGAGCAAAAGTATTACCCATAAGTTAATTATTCACTTCGAGTCACCCAAAGTTAATTATTCACATTACCATTTAAGTTAATTATTCACTTCGTTATTTTGCACAAATACAATAAAAGTTAGTTAGAATGAAAATATTTTTACAAAAATCTATTTAGTAATGTACTTGTTAAATTAACGTCTGTAATTTGCTTCTTTTCGGCACTGTCTAAGCTAGAGAATAATATTCTGCTAAAGATTTATAGTTTTCGATTTTTAGAAATTGATCTATAATAATTATTGGAACGGAAAAATTAGGGTAAAATGTTTATATTATGACCTCTTTTTGATATTTATGAAATCGTCACTAACTATGTACAGTAACTTTTCAACAGTTAATTTGAAACATCAGATTTCGTAAGTTCAATAAGTTCAATGATTCGTACGAAAATTGTATCAGCTTCCACGTGTCCTCTAAAATAAAAATAAAAATCGCGGCACAATGTTTCGGCGAAGAGATTTGCTTATTGTAATAAACCATAATATTGTAAAACGTTTCATATATTTTTTCCTTGTACAGACAAAATTATTTTCGCAATATATCTAATAATATTTTGAAGTCCAATTTTTTTTTTTAAATGATTTCATTTCTTTTAAGAGAAATTAAATATAAGAGCTGTCCAAATGAAAAGTAAACAAGAGTCTGAAATATAAACCAGTCTGAGTTTCGAAGGAAGATAAGAAAAGTGTAGCACAGGCTGCTTTATAGCTAAATAACATGAAAACATTTTAAATGAACGTAAAGTCATGTCATTGATAGGACCCAGAACAGAACAACACGAAGTAGTATAATTTTGAAAGGCAGAAGTACTTACGCCTGTCAAAACGTTGCTCAGATGTCACCAGTCATAACTCTTTGATTACCACTAATCATTTCATCAACAGCTGCAAAGGATGATTTATTGGAGATAACGATGTTAGGTGGCTCTGGGTCTTCTCAGATGTAGCATTGATGCATTTCTCAAAAATGTATACACAGTCGTTTATACCCTCAGTCTTTTGTTCTAGACAGTGTTCGACAAAATCTTTCGACGACAATTAGACTCAATTTACATCACTAAAAGTTTTACTACTGCTTCTGTTCTGTACGTTCTGTTCTGGTCACATCTTTCTTAGAACCACTTTACATCCATTTTAAATGCTCTCAAACGGATTAATTAATCCGTTATACGCATCAGTGCATCTTTCTTATTTCAACTTAAAACCCAGAAGGGTGATGCTGCTATCGTTTTTGTTACTCTGATATTATCTTGCATGTTTACTTTTCATTCAAGCAACTTTTGTATTTTGAGATTTTATGTTCCAGTAAAAAACATAAAGTATGTATATTAAATGTGAAAGATATACTTATCATTAATATCTACATTTATAATTACTGTAGTTTAAATTGAGTCAATTTTATTGAGGAACAAAATAAGAAAACAAGCTAAAAATCCGATTTATTCATATTTAAACATAAAAATAATTTATATTACATACTTCGTCATTTAAAAGCATAAACTTGACATCTAATCAATATTTATTATTGGAAAAATGACAATTATTGATTTCGTTTTTAGCTCGTACGCGTCGTTGAATAATTTCACGCCAATTAATTCTGCCTCATTTGGCAATATTTGAATTAAGAATGCTTAATGCTTTAGCTTACACGGATAGAGCTGTAACATAAATAATTTTTTTAAATTTATGTTGTTTAAACTAATTAATTAACAAATGCATAATATGCTCATAAAAAAAAAGGTTTTCACACTTTTCGTTTAGATAACGAATAAAATAACTAGAAATGATTTTCAAGTTTCTCTACCCATTATATAAAATTACAAATGGAAAATTGGAATGCTGTTCTAATGATGTTTCCTTAGCTAATTTGGAACTAAAGACATTTAAAAAGACTATTTTCTATTTCAAAATAATTGTGTTTCAGCATCGGCATTTCTTTTCTAAAGTAAGGGATTTTTGTACTGAAGTCTGCTCCACTGGGGATCAAAATTTTTTTTGTTTTTTGTTTCATGGGATTTTTAAACGGATCTCAGATATTTTCGCGTCACTGATTTCAAATCTGTAATAGGTTTCTATCTACAAGCTACAGTTTCAATGCACTTCAATAATATATCCCTTACAATTTTTTTTTGTTTTCTGTTTCATGAGGTTTTTAAACGGATCTCAGATATTTTTGCGTCACTGATTTCAAATTTGCAATAGGTTTCTATCAACAAGCTACAGTTTCAATGCAATTCAGTAATATATCTCTTACAATAATTTTTAGTTTTCTGCTTCATGAGATTTTCAAACGGATCTCATATATTTTCGCGTCACTGATTTCAAATCTGCAATAGGTTTCTATCTACAAGCTACAGTTTCAATGCACTTCAATAATATATCCCTTACAATATTTTTTTGTTTTCTGTTTCATGAGGTTTTTAAACGGATCTCAGATATTTTCGCGTCACTGATTTCAAATTTGCAATAGGTTTCTATCAACATGTCACAGTTTCAAAGCTACAGTTTCAATGCAATTCATTAATATATCCCTTGCAATAACTTTTTGAAGTTCACTCAGGTGAATATTAAGTGTCCCCACTTCTTTGTTACGTAATGCGTAGTAAGAAGAAGGCGGTTATCCATTACAGTATATGGTGCGATAGATAAAATAAATAATTTAGATCATAGTGTTCAATATAATTATGCTTTTCTACCATTAATTTCCACTATAATTGATATTTAAATTACACCTGCCACCTAAAGATGAAGGACAATTGCTTAGGAACAACTGATTTATGCAAATTAGCGTTCTTGACTAGCTATTTTTAACCAAATCCAGAAGACAAGGGAACTTTTGGATCAAGTATTGGAAGAAATGTGCCTTCGGGAAGGACTTTTGTAGGAAAGCAACCTGCATTTGCATAACATGGAGAGGAAAACCACGAAAACCTCCCACGGTTAGCCTGACGGCAAAGAGACTCTAACCCATGATCCTTATACCCATGAAGATATTTTACGTCAGCACTGTGATCAGTGCAATCCGGGT
The DNA here is from genome assembly GCF_982258835.1 of Parasteatoda tepidariorum. Classification (NCBI taxonomy): domain Eukaryota; kingdom Metazoa; phylum Arthropoda; class Arachnida; order Araneae; family Theridiidae; genus Parasteatoda; species Parasteatoda tepidariorum. The sequence continues at coordinate 59,700,665 of NC_141759.1, forward strand.
GCGAAATTCGTATAAACCAGCTATCGCTGGGATTCGAACCCGGTTCATCTCATTGAAAGGCCCACGCTCTATCCTCTGAGCCACCACTACTCTGTTTAAAGTATTGGAAAAGTAAAAGTTCATATTTGTTTGAGTTGTTTAAATTTATGTTTACAGTTTTATTTTAATGAAATACTTATATTTATTTAGTTGAGAAAAATGACCTTATTTATAAACTTAAAATATACGTTATGGTTATTTTATTTTTTATTCAAATATTTTTAAAAAAAATATAAAACAGCATCCTATCTCATTTGGATTATTTTCTTATTTGATAGTTACTTTTCTTTATAAAACTATTCTTAGAAATAACTATCAAAATTAAATTATGTAGCAATTCTGAAGATTATAACCCTCCTCTCACCAAAGATGATGTGGAATCATGAAATTCGTCTTGCTTCACTAATAATTTCCGATACGAAATTAATTAAATTTTATTGATTTATCATTCCGCCCCCACTCTTATACAAAGTATCATCATAAAGAGCGAAGGAAATTATCTTTTCTCATAAGACTAAGATCTGCTGAAATCGTCAATAACAGCATCTTTAATCAAAGTATTAATAAATTTGTAATGCATCTTCGTGTTATAGCAAGATGGCTTTTAATGTAAGAATAACTTAACTGAAATATATTTCTTAAACTAACCAGTAAGCTAAAATAAGTAAAAATTAATACTTACGCTTATTAATAAATTAATACGCATTTTCAGTATACTTTTAATTATTAATTTATTTTAATTACTTTGCTTTTTATTTTGGTTTAGTTACATTTCTTTAGTTTAGTGTATGTATTAAAATTATAATTGTATTATTTTATTTTATTATTCTAATTGTATTATTCTATTTTAATTCCAATGTATTAAAATTCTAATAATTTAGTACTTTTTATAGTTCAATAATTAATATTGATTTAGTTAACCCTTTCGCACCGACTGTCACAAATACGTGCCAGCATAAAACCGTATCAACCAGGATAAAAAGATAAAACTGGTAATCAAAGTAATTCTTTAGCAGTTTATTTGTGGGTGGAGTTTTAATTGTTTGATTTATTTAATTCACCATTACTTTGTTCAAAATAAAACTATTTAGTTATACTTTGAATTAACATTGATTATATAAATGATTAAACTAACAATAATTAAAGTAAAAGCAAGGTAAGTGTGTCAAATTAGCAACGACTACATTTAAGTTACCGCTTTTTATTTAATTACGTCCTGATCCTGATTTTGTTCGAACGCTTTTCTGAATCACCCGTCCTCAAAGGGTTAAAGTTCATTCAATAACGTTTTTTTTTCAATATTAATGTCTGTTTAAATTCGGTATTGCAAAAAACTACATATTTATTTTAATTACTGCTTGAAGATGGGATGTTTTATACATCAACAGAACAAATTAATTTGTAATAAACGTTTATAAATTGTAATTAATCAATTGTTTTTTTTAATTTTGTTGGTTAAAGTTTTATTGTTAATTGTAACTGTTAAGGTTTTCAGCAAAAATAAGATGCTTCCGGCAAAGTTACAGCAAATACGTATACTGGGTAAAGGAGAAATAATTTCCAACTTTAAATAATATCAGTAGTACTAATTTAATAATATAAATGTTTAATTCAACTTAATAACACCTAATATAAGCACGATTCTTAGGTTCTGTTACTAACATATGTCATAAGGATGTTTTCTTTGTTATTACTCTTAATAATGCTCTAGCATATTTATTTGAAAGAATGTTTTCCAACTGTGATTCTTCACCAAATTGCAATGAAAGAAAGTTGAAGGTTAGTGATTTGAAAATCACTATGCAACCAAGAATTTTCATAAATGAAAAAGAAAGAAAAGTAAAATGCTCACGTTAATTTTGAACCTGTAAGACATTTCTGATTCATTCATTATGTTAATTTAATTTAACCTCAATATCACTCTTGAAACATAATTAATCAATGAAAAAATGCACATTTAATATTTATCTGACATTAACAAGCGCATATGTTCTGCAGATATATATTTATTTGTTTAACCATTTTTTAAAACATTTTTAATGTGCTAAAACATGCATCTTAAAAGTATCATTATGTAAGCAAAACTTATTTTCATATCATGTATCAAACATTTTTTGTATATCTCCACTTAAAAAATTACTTTCGATATGCCATGATTTACATTCTATTCACTCTTTGCTTTCCTATGCGTAAAAATACAATTAAACTAGTTTAATTAGAACTTAGGGTCGAGTCTTAGTTTATCAAATTCGTTTGATCTAAGTAATAGGTAGCGAACGTGAAAATACCGCATTATTTGCTCGTTATAACCAAGTGCTCGTAAAAAACGAAATCGTGAAAAAATTGCTTAAGTTTATACATAATTACTGAATTATAAATAAAATAATAATTTTATTTATTTTTTAGTTCTCTACAGTATAAAAGAAAATAGTTAATTTACTTAGACTCATTCTTGTGCAATTGTTTTTCAGATAAAACTCATCGCTCAAAAAACATTGTCAATTTTCACTCCTGCTTTCAAAAAAAGTTCACGCGCTGGCTGAATTTATGACTTATTTACTTTCAGTATCGGATTGTTACACGAATTTTTACAAAAAGGTTTTAGCTGAGTTGGAAAAGTGAAGTACATAGAATTTTTATAAATCACATAACGTATTGCTCGCTAAAACCGGGGTTTGCTTGATTAAAAGCGAGTTATGCTTCATTAGAATTAAAATTTTTCCAAACAAGTATTTTTGATTTGATCCCTTAATCCGGTATCTCGTTAAATCAGGAATCATTATAAGTGAGTTCGGCTGTATATCCGCGAATTTGTCCCTAAAGTTAACATTACCTGAAACAAACAACTCGAATAACTTTCAATATGTGTTTTATAATTATGAACATCAAAAAAAAAAATATTTTAAGTTTTCTACTCAATAATTGGATTTCCCACCAAGTGTCTTATACTTAATACTTTTTGACGTTTCTGTGTGTATTTTGATGATTTTGTTGGTACGTATTTTAATGTTAATCTGAAGTGTAAGATTGTGCCAAAAGTAACAATTATTTCATATCTTTTTAAATCTTCAATTTTTTCATTTTTTTTGCTGTTCCTGTAAATTGAGTTTGAATAAGTATAATTATATTAGTTCAATATTATTATAAATCGAATATTAGTTACATTCAAAAGTTGTAAATTTTTTTTATGCACAGTAATTACTTTAATGTATCATGGAAATATCATAATAGGACAAAAACAGAATATCCGATAATAATAAACTTAAATACAATTGATGACACATACACCTGCCAAATTTTCCCTCATCTGCACATATCCAATTAAACCCGGGCATAAAAAGACATTACGAAATAATTCCTGTTTTGTCCATTAGGTCACTGTGTTTACCCGCTTTTATTTAGGCATACACATTAGATTCTTCCTCCATATTATGCTCTGGAGACAAAAGATTTGGTATTCTGCCAGCTGCCTCTGTACCTCATTCTCTTTACTCATTTAGCTATTTTCTTTTTAAATAATTTACTAATGATTCAATTTAATTCAAGTTTATTTTCCTCGCTTCCCTAAGAAGGAAGTTGGTGTTACATTTTAGGATAATATGACTTTATGAGCGGATGAAACTTAGCTAGTTATACGAATTAATTATTTGAATAAAAATGCGTATCGTGGAATGACATGGCTTATATAAGCTGCCTTTTTTAAGTTGGATGACATGAATATTTATTCGTTATTGTGGCTGTTTAGACACCTAGAGGCATCGCACGATATTTTAATTAAGATGTTTTATATAAGTTGGATGACTTGAATATTTAGGAGTCATTAATGTTTAGGTGTTTTTTAGGCTCCTAGAATCATGACATGATAATTTAGTTAAGATATACTATTTCACCAGTTATACGGCATGAATATTTATGCTTTATATTTGGTCAATTTGACACCTAGTGACATTGCTTGATATTTCAGTTAAGGGGTCTATTTTAAGTTTGATGACTTGAATATTAAACAGTTATTTATGTTTAAGTGTCTTTTAGGCTCCTAGAGTCATGGCATGATATTTTAGTGAAGATGTATTTTATATGTTGGATGACATAAATATTGAGGAATTATTTATGTTTAGGCGGCTTTTAGGCTCCTCGGGTCATCAAATGATACTTTAATGTGAAGATGTATTTCACCTGTTGTATGACATGAATATTTATGCTTTATTTTTGGTCAATTTGGCATGAGAGACATTGCTTGATATTTTAGTTAAGGTGTCTTTTTTAAGTTGCATGACATGAATATTAAAGAGTTATTTAGGTTTAAGCATCTTTTAGGCTCATAGAGTCATGGCATGATATTTTAGTTAAGATGTAATTTTTTAAGTTGGATGACATGAATATTTAGGTGTTATTTAGGTAGTTAAGGACATTACAAACTGATTCTTGTTTTGCCCATTAAACCACTGTGCTTACCTGCCTTTGTTTAGACATATTCTTTAGATTTTTTTCTAAGTTATGTTTTGGGGACAAAAGATAAAGTCTGTTCTAGCATTCTACCAGCAGTCTTCATATCTTATTCTCCTTACTCATTTAGCAATTTTCTTTTTAAGTAATATACTAGTGATTCAATTTAACTTATGTTTACTTTACGCATTTTCTTAACAAAACTTGTTGTTACATTTAGGATAATATGACTTTATGAGCGAATGAAACGTAGTTAGTTATGCGATTTCGTTATTAGAATGAAAAAATTTATAGTAGCATCACATGATATTTTAGGCTTATATACTTCGTATGATCTGAATATTTAGGCATTATTTAGGTCATTTAGGCTTTTAGAAGCATAACATGATGTTTTAATTGAGGTGTTTTTTATAAGTTGGGTGACTTGAATGTTGATGTCTTATTTTGGTCGCTTAAATGTTTTTCGATGTCTTGAGGCATTTCATATTACTATAGGCGAGATGATTTTACTAAGTTTGATGACAAGGCCTTTTTTAGGCTTCGTTTTCGGTTTTTAGAGGGGTTGACGTAAATAACGGAAAATTTTTTTTATACTAACATTACATGAACAATTTTCCTTTCAGCAGCAAATGTTATGGTAAATTTTACATGGCAAAACAGCTGGCTCAATTTAAAGTTTTGAGCTTTTAGAAATGATGTTATTTTTACCCATGTAAAGTTCAAATCGACCAAAATGAACATTGGAAGTTAATTTTGTTTAGCTTTAATATCGGCAGTTTTGAAATTATTCTATACAATATTTATATGGGATTGCTTTTTTAATTATAGTGGTATTGAAAGAAAGAATCAGACTTTAATTTCCATTGATTGTTTTTGCCGATGAAAATTTTGCATGGTTAGCCCGTTTCGTCTCGAATCTCCGAAGGGGAATCCGACTTTCTTGAAATTTGATTTCTCAGGAACTATTGTATTTTGCCATGTAAAATTATATTCTTTAAAATGATGAATAAAATTTTATAACTTACTATTCAAAATTTTTTCGATTAATATTAAATAAAATAATTAAAAGGGAAATATATTTACTTAAAATTATTTTTTGCAAATAATTATCCTTGGATAAATGAATTTTATAATTGAGTGCAAAACGTTTTCAATTCGCTTGCAAAGTTCTCGTGATATGGCGAAATACGTAAAAGTAAAATTTACATTAAGGAGTTAAAACTTCGAACAGCTCTCTTGACCAAACTATTGGGACCATATTTCCCAGAGTGTAGCTAATATTTTTGGGTTTAGAAATCTGAGTCCATCGAAAAAAGGCAGGCTTGTTCAGAGAAAGTAAGTGTTTTGCTTGATTTCATAACTTAAAATATTATCTGCTTTCATTTGGGCGTTTTAAAAGATCACAGTAGGCATGGAATGATATTTTTAAAATCTGAAAATTTTAAGAACTAAAACTTTTAGTTAAAATATCTTTTATGATTAGGATAAAATAAATTTTTAGGCGTGTTAAAGGCTTCTAGAGGCATGATATGATATTTAAGAAAAGATAGTTGAGATATTTTTCGTAAGTTACATAACATGAATATCTAAGAATTGTTTAGCTAGTTTAGGGAATATTTAGGTTCACGATAAATTGATCACGTTACTTTAGGCTCTTAGAAGCATGACTCGATAATATAGTTAAATAGATGCTTTTGTTGAACGACATGAATGTTGAGTTTTTTCAGGTCGTTTGGGCTTTTAGAGGCGTGATATTGCATCTAGGAAAAAATTTCTTTTACGAGTTGTATAATATAAATGTTCATGTGGTTATGTAGGTCATTGAGTGGAAATGTGTTCTAAATGTGTATAAATGGCATCTATTTTACTGGAATCAGGAACCCGTTACTTTATAAGATAAAGTAACAAATAATCTTAAATAAAAGTATTTATCATTTGAAGAAGTTATTAAATACTAATAATCAATGATAATTACTAATAAAACTACATAATTGCGTCATAAATTCTTGAAATCGATTAAAAAAAACAACTCGAACAATCTATATATCTTCCTTTTTAATGATCAGATTTTTATATACTAGGTTGAGTAGATGTTTTCATTTAATATGAATACGATACGATATTAGAATTAGTTAGTTGTTGTTATTTTTGTCTTGTCTATATCAATGTTAAAGGTTTCCAAAAGTTTAGAGGATGAGCTTTGCAAGTTCTGGTGTCTGAGAACTGTATAGAATGTTCTCTGGTGGTGAGCTGAGTTCAAACAGTGCAGTTAGAATGGTCCGGCAGTTAAAAGAATACTATGAACATGCTTTAAATATAACACTATTCATAGAAGATTATTGCTATTGCTCCAGAAAGGTTATATTTCTGCCTGTTGGTCCACGAGAGGTATTTTATTTCTCCCCTACCATTCAAAGGAAAACCAATGGTTTCATTCTACTATCCGATACACGCCTGTTGAACCTTGAGAGATATTTTATTTCCTACCTATTATTCAAAGGAAAACCAATGGATTCATTCCACTACCTGCTTGTTGGACCACGAGAAGTATTTCATTTCTTCCCTACCATTCAAAGGAAAGCCAATGGATTCATTCTCCTATCCGATACATGCCTGTTGGTCCTCGAGAGGTTTTTTATTTCCTCCCTACTATTCAAAGGAAAACAAATGGATTCATTCTCCAATCCGTTACCTGCTTGTTGCCCCGCGAAAGGAATTTTATTTCTTCCCTATTATTTGAAGGAAAACCAATGGATTCATTCCGCTACCTGCTTGTTGGACCACGAGAGGTATTTCATTTCTTCCCTACCATTCAAAGGAAAGCCAATGGATTCATTCTCCTATTCGATGCATGCCTGTTGGTCCTCGAGAGGTTCTTTATTTCCTCCCTACACTTCAAAGGAAAACAAATGGATTCATTCTCCAATCCGTTACCTGCTTGTTGCCCCCCCGAAAGGAATTTTATTTCTTCCCTATTGTTTGAAGGAAAACCAATGGATTCATTCCGCTACCTGCTTGTTGGACCACGAGAGGTATTTCATTTCTTCCCTACCATTCAAAGGAAAGCCAATGGATTTCTTCTCCTATCCGATACATGCCTGTTGGTCATCGAGAGGTTCTTTATTTCCTCCCTACCATTCAAAGGAAAACAAATAGATTCATTCTCCAATCCGTTACCTGCTTGTTGCCCCGCGAAAGGAATTTTATTTCTTCCCTATTATTTGAAGGAAAATCAATGGATTCATTCCGCTACCTGCTTGTTGGACCACGAGAGGTATTTCATTTCTTCCCTACCATTCAAAGGAAAGCCAATGGATTCATTCTCCTATCCGATACATGCCTGTTGGTCCTCGAGAGGTTTTTTATTACCTCCCTACACTTCAAAGGAAAACAAATGGATTCATTCTCCAATCCGTTACCTGCTTGTTGCCCCGTGAAAGGAATTTTATTTCTTCCCTATTATTTGAAGGAAAACCAATGGATTCATTCCGCTACCTGCTTGTTGGACCACGAGAGGTATTTCATTTCTTCCCTACCATTCAAAGGAAAGCCAATGGATTTCTTCTCCTATCCGATACATGCCTGTTGGTCATCGAGAGGTTCTTTATTTCCTCCCTACCATTCAAAGGAAAACAAATAGATTCATTCTCCAATCCGTTACCTGCTTGTTGCCCCGCGAAAGGAATTTTATTTCTTCCCTATTATTTGAAGGAAAATCAATGGATTCATTCCGCTACCTGCTTGTTGGACCACGAGAGGTATTTCATTTCTTCCCTACCATTCAAAGGAAAGCCAATGGATTCATTCTCCTATCCGATATATGCCTGTTGGTCCTCGAGAGGTTTTTTATTACCTCCCTACACTTCAAAGGAAAACAAATGGATTCATTCTCCAATCCGTTACCTGCTTGTTGCCCCGTGAAAGGAATTTTATTTCTTCCCTATTATTTGAAGGAAAACCAATGGATTCATTCCGCTACCTGCTTGTTGGACCACGAGAGGTATTTCATTTCTTCCCTACCATTCAAAGGAAAGCCAATGGATTTCTTCTCCTATCCGATACATGCCTGTTGGTCCTCGAGAGCTTCTTTATTTCCTCCCTACCATTCAAAGGAAAACAAATGGATTCATTCTCCAATCCGTTACCTGCTTGTTGTCCCCCGAAAGGAATTTTATTTCTTCCCTATTATATAAAGGAAAACCAATGGATTCATTCCGATACCCGCCTGTTGGATCACGACAGGTATTTTATTTCTTCCCTATTATTCAAAGGAAAACCAATGGATTCACTCTCTTATCTGCTTGTTCTTGTAATAGAAGTATTTTATTTCTTCTCTACCATTCAAAGGAAAACCAATGGATTCATTGATTGGTGTCGTATCCTCTATTGAATCATATTTCATGGTGTGCCTGAATAGTTTTTGTTATTTCTATGGCATTAAATGAATACAAATCCTCTTCTGTGGGGTAGTTTAAGAGGTGAAGGCCTGCAGAGACTGCAGGGCAGTTAAAAACATGACATGCATGGATGCATTCTCCTATATGTTACCTGCCTGTCCGCAAGAGGTATTTTATTTTCCCCCTACCCTTAAAAAAAAACAAAAACAAAAAAACAATGGACTCATTCTCCTACCCGTTACCTGAGAACCCGCTCTCTATGTGGCATGGCTTATTGATTAGTATTAAGTTAGTAACATATTCGGAAACAGAAAAATGTATTTTACCTGAATGTGAAAATAAGTAATTTCGTATTTATAAATTTAAAATAAAAAGACTATCAGTTCACGAGAAATAACAATTAAACAAAAATATATAAAAATGCAAAAATAGAATCAAAACACACTAATAATGAGCATGAACAAACATTAATTACTATGTATAACCTACTGTATCTATTGATCTTAAAATGTCCATTGGTAAAATACTAAAAAATGGTCCGTACATTCAATTTTAGTTAGAACATGTTTTCATGTGCCCCGCGTTTAAAATTGAGTAGAAGTACACATTTTTAATTAAAAATATATTCATCATTTCAATAAATGGCAGCAAAAGTTAAGGATGCTATTTCATCTTACCTATTACAGCTCAGTTTGAAATATCATTTGACTTTTTTCAATGCAATTTTATTAAGATAAATTCTAAAAAAATTAAGAGAGAGAGAGAGAGTTCGGTTATGTTACGATGTCAATGTAAAAGACTATTTAAACTGATTTAGTTATAATTTTTTTTAATCTACTACGCGATATTTAAGTATTATCTATTTTAAATGCTTTTAAGGGTACCAATACATGTTAAATTAAATTAAAGAAAATATATGTTATTGTTGTTGTCTCTAATGCTACTTGCCACATGGGCCTGCTTGGTGAAACCGAGCAAATTTAAGGCAGAGTGTGCGTTTCTTGCTTTTCAGTGGCGCCATCTATGGACAAGAATTCGACTTCTTACGAAAATATATTCATTATACTGATTTTGATATAATTATGAATGCATTGTTACTGATGTAATGGAAAGTCATGAGCAAATTAAGAACGAAAAGAGAAAAACAAGAGCATTACTGTTAATAAAGAAAAGATAATTATTATTAACACTATTATTAATAATAATTTATAGTGTTAACATATTATTAATAATCTTACACTTATTATTAAACGCTATTAATTATTACAAATTTTTACGTAATACATATTTTTGCCGAAAGAATTATTGTGTCTTCGAGTTACGTTTAGGTGTAACAGATCAATAACAGTAGAAGGAACTTATGTCTTCAATAATTCAAAAATTGATTAACAAATGTTTCTCGCACTTCTCCTGAGAATAAGATTGATCAGCAAAGCCTTATTTGGTAAAAAAAAAAAACTTTTTCTAGGTGGGTTATTCAGTGTATTGTCTGAATTAGGTTTCAGTTTTACCCAAAAAATACATTATGATGCTTTTTTTTTGTATAATGTTGAAAAAATTCGAAGTAATATTAATTACATTAAAATGCTAGCGTATTACGGTTTGAGGTATCAATAAATTCATAATAAACGTAAAAGAACAGCTTTGAGTTGATTGATACATATTTTACGTAGATATATAGTTTTTGAACTTAATTAATTTTTAAAACGTGATAAAAATTAAAAAACTCAATTCAAATATTTTTATTTCCTGATTTTGTGCTGTTTTTCTTTAATTGAAACAAGTTGCAGAAGTCTTGTAAATTTCTAAACTTAAATTTTTTTTGGATTGTTTTGCCTTAAAATTGACTCTTTTTTAAAAAAAAAATTATTTTAAACAAAACCTGAAATAGATTATACGTTTTTTAAGAGTTTATTATAAAGTGTGCTAATTAGGACTGGGCTATAAATCGATATATCGCGACAGATCGATTTAACGCCTGTATTGCAGGCCGATACAGCGACTTTCGTTCCAGGCGATGCATCAGAAATCTGATTTAAGCCGTCGAGTAACGAAGACGAACGATATAGCGATATACGATATAGCGATACAAGACACGCAAGGATGCCAACTCGCGCTGGGGAAGACGATGTTACGTATCGTTATATTGAAACGGCCTTGATTGATGAGCGGTAGAATCAGAATCAGTTTTGAGAACATATATCGTGATCTCGCATGTTCGTTTCCGCACCTCTTAGTTTTTTTTCCCTCTTTGTCGCGACTTGATATCGTTTCTTGCAGATTATTTTCAGTGGGACCGACTTTGTGATCGTTTGTTTCTTAATTAATTAGGTAAATTTTTTTTGAAACAAAACTTTCTTTTTTATTTTTAAATGTGAAGATTAATTTTGATATTATATGTTTAAGTATTATTTTACATTATTGTATTTATTACAAACGGAAATCCAATTTAAGGTGCCCATAAAGAATTAAATTAAAAAGTAATTAAATTTGTTAGGTTATTTTTACTTTATTTTAATTTATTAAAAACCTTTTGGATAAAATAATAATTTAATGGGTTTTTATTACTGATTTTAAATTTATAAATCTTTAGTTGTTTTCATTTTTATAAATAAATTATAAAAAAACTTATTTTTCCTCTTTTGGTTTTGGACATAAGTCAATCAACTTTGTTTATTCAAAAAAATTAGTAATGTTTAAGATTGCGACTTCTTTTTTTAAAATCATTTAGCACTTCGTTTTATTAAAGAGTATAATCGTGTTTTTTAATTTTCTTTCAATATTGTCAGTTGAATATATTATCGAATATCATAATTCTTTTGTTTTTATTTTTAAGAAATTAAATCTTGCTTTGATATTTCGATCAGAATTCAGTAATTAATCAATTTAACTTTATTATTTATGTTAAATAATAATGATAAAAAATAGTGTTTTAAAAGAGCTTTTTTCTGTTTAATTTATTTTGCACTTTGTTTTAAGCATACGAATGATTTTTAACGAACTTATTTTTTAAATCTTCTTTCTATATTGTTAGGTAAATATATTGACAAATTTCAATTTTATTTATTTTTAAACTAAGAAATCTTTCGTTATTTGCGCGATCATTTTTTGAAAATATAACATTAATATCTTTCTTAAGCAAAACATGTACACCAAATTCATAAATTGATTTAAATCAATCTGAGTATGAAGTTTTGATAGAAATCGGACTTTCTGCGCCTTACAAGTAAATGAATTTCAAAAATACTGTATCGCGATACATCGCTATATCGCTATGCAAAACTGACGATGCATCACGATATAAAATTTCTTATATCGCCCAGTCCTAGTGCTAATATATGTATCCTTTTTGTAAGAAACATTTCACGTATGACAAAAGAAAATAAGTAAAAAAATAAGGATGTGAATAAAGTGCAAATGAAAGTACAGAAATACACATACTATAGTTTCAGTTTTATAAACAAGAACATTTTTCATTGTCTAAAGACCAAGAAGATAATAGAAAAGTAAAGGGTTGACAAATGCGTGCAAATTGGTTAAACCAGCTTTTTTTTTTCTTTTTTCTTTTTTTTTGATTTAGTTTATATGCATCAAGTATACTCTATTCTTTTAATTTAATTATGATCTCCTTTTATGTGTCTTACAATTTCGTTTTTATGTATTTTATTATTTATTGTGCTTTGGTACTTTAATTTATACTATTATGATATGCAAACACGATAGGGTATACTCTGTTCTATTATTTTTAATTTAAGATTATCTAGTTTTATGTGTCTTACAAAAATTAAATTGCTAATATTTAATTATCAATTGCGTTTTGGTACTTTAGTTTACACTATTATGATATATAAAAATGATAGGGTATACTTTCTGCTGTGTACACTAAAGGAAAAAAAAAACGTGATAAAAGCTCAAATGAAAGTACAAAAAGGGACATACTGCAGTTTCAGTTCCATAAACAAGAACCTTCAATGTCTAAACACCAAATAATACTGGTTGTTTAATCACGTTTTTTTCGCTTAATGACGATATATTTCTATTTATCTACTGCTAATTTCCACTTATTATTGATACTTTAATTATATCTTTTTCACAAAAGTTGAAAGTATGAAACAAATAATACTGGTTGAGTTGAAAAAATGAAACAATCCATTCTGGACTAGTGTTGAGGAAACACAATATTTTGTAGTGATGTTGAAAAGAACTTAAATAGAAAAAAAAATAATTGGGCATTTGTTCTTAGATAACTTTAGTTTTAAATTATCTCAGTTCGTTAATTTCAGATAAAAAATACATGTTTAAACATATTAATAAATTATGATAATCTTGAATGTCTTACTGTCACCAGATAAATTCCAATAATGAAAAAATTGAGTTTCCAGTCTTTATCTCTTTGAAAAAAGTTATTGCGAACGTCGTCTCTAATTAATTCAGATATTGAGAATATTTCTGTAGTTTTTATTGTTGATACATGCTTGGTATGTATAAAATTCTTTTCTTAACTATAAGCTATTTCTCCTGCTGTCTTAAGGAAGTACTTGTAATGCTGTTTACAAGACTTGGCAAACTATTCATATTAAGATAATCTAATAAAGACAACTTAATTTTAATAAAGATAATTATTTAAATAAAGGTAATTTAATTAAGACAACTTCATTTTAATGAAGATAATAATTCAAATAAAGATAATTTTTGGCATACATATTTTACTCCTCTTTTACAATTCATTGTTTATTTTAAATAGTTTAGAAAATAGTTCTTAATTAGGTTGAAAATTTAATCCTGATATTTTAATTAATAAATATTATAATTCATGGAGAGTAGAATTCACAGAATTTCACGTTAAATTCTTTACAAAAAATATTTTACTATTAAATATACGTGCTTGTTGGATCTAAAAAAATTATACCACTATTTTTAGAATTTAATTAATTTTTTTTCTATGTAATAAAGTCTTTTGTTTAAAACATGAGATTTTATTATTTTATTAATTTATTAACGTGGTCAATAAGAGAGTGCTTTCGTTGCATTTTGTACTTTATTACGGTGAAATATTAAAAAAAACTTTATTTCGTTAATCCCAATAAGTAATTGATTTAATTAACTTTTCAAAGTGCTTCAAAAGAATATATTTTTTTATACGAATCATTTTTGATGATTTTAAAAATATTTTAATCAGTATCTTTTAAAGAGGGAAATTTGTATTCGCTTGCATTTTTATATCAGTAGCGAATAAAAAAAGTGTGTTTACTAAAAGGAAACTATCTTTTAGACCTTTTCAATTAGATGCATTTTTAAAAATTGAGGAGGAGGCTGTAAAGTAAATAAAGCTTTTGATACTTCAAAAATTCCGGTATTGCCATAGATAAGTTTTTTAATTTTTAATGAACGGTTACAAAATGTTTAAATTAAAAGCGCAGAAAATTTGCTTTTCTTTATGACACGTTTTTTTTGCGAATATTATTGGATTTTTTTAATTAAGAGTTTTTATATCCAATTTAAATTCTAAGCTTGGAATAAAAATGCATTTCAATATTTATCTAAGAAGGCAGGAGCAGAATATAAAGCTAAAATAAAAATATTATTTTGTAAACTTTGTTTTTATTTTAATGCCGATAAAGGAAAATTGTTAAAATATAGCTTTTAAATGAAGTTTGTTTTCTTTAACAAAAACGGCAAATGCAAAACAAAAACGGATAAAATTTTGTATCGCTACAGAAATTTATACTCAGGCTTAACAAAAATATTTTTTGTGAAAATTTAATTTATTTGCCTCCCAAATGCTGATAATGGCAGATAAAGCGTAAATAGTTTGAATCTTTATAAAAAATTTCAAAAACAATTTTCTTTATATATACACTCTATAACAAAAAAATCGATGCACCAAGAAGCAATCATCCGATTGCTTTGAAATTTCGTATGCATGAATGTTTTGAACAGATATGGCTGGAATGATGCCGACTGGGGACGTATAGCCTTTAGCGACGAATCCCGCTTCCAACTGTGTCCTGACGATCATCGAAGACGTGCTTGGAGACGCACAGGGCAGAGGGGGGACCCTGCCTTCACTATTGCACGCCACACCGGCCCTCAACAAGGCATTATGGTCTGGGGTGCCATTTCCTTTGACAGCCGGACCCGTTTGGTCGTCATTAAAGGTACTCTTACTGAACAGAAGTACGTCGACGACATCCTAAGACCTGTTTTGTTACCGTTCCTTTTGCAGCGCCCTGGGCTGGTTTTTCAGCAGGACAATGTCAGACCACATACGGCACGTGCAGCTATGAACTGTCTGCAAGCTTGTCAAACTCTTCCTTGGCCTGCCAGATCACCAGATCTCTCTCCCATCGAGCATGTCTGGGATATGATGGGAAGGCGATTGCATCTGGCATGGAATGTTGCTGACCTCGTTCGACAATTGGATCGAATTTGGCAGGAAATACCGCAAGAGATCATCCGGGAGCTTTATCGGTTTATGCCACGCCGTGTGGCAGCTTGTATCCAGGCTAGAGGTGGGTCAACACCTTGTTGAACATTGCTACTGTAACTCTGCAATAAATTCTTCAATTGTTCTGAAATTTTAATCATTTACTATTCTGTACATTGTCTTCCTATTCACCAATTTTCGTTTCAATCGGACGTTTCGTTCTCCTTCTTGGTGCGTTTTTTTTGTTATAGAGTGTATTTAAGAAGATATTTTTTTCATAATTATTAAAACACCAAAGATCTACTTTTTTGATTAAAAATTCAAACTTGTACAAGAAATAACAAACTTGATTATACTTGAAACGTGATTATACTGAAAAACAAATTTTGTTTTTATACTTATTTATTGTTTCATTTTTTAGGTTTTTACCCTGTTTTTCAGATACTGACAAAGATCTAATGATCTGAAAGTGACTAGTTTGAGACTAATTGTATAGTTATCATTGTGCATCAAAATGTTTTACATGAGCTGAAAAGTAAACTGAAAAAAAGTTTTCCCAAAAGGTGCTTCGAGAGAGAGATTCCAAAATTTTTGTAATTATATTTAGACTTGTAATTATATTTAAATCAAGACAATAAACCATAATTTCTTTGATAATTTGATTATTTCAATGAAATATTTAGGTAAAATGCCATTAAAAAAGGAAATGGCAAAATTTAATAAACAAGAAATTCCATCAGTATTTCTTGTCGAACTTTTCGATTCAAAATAAAATGATCGAATTCAAAAATAACGAATTATGTTTTCTCTGATAATTATTCTCAACGTTTATAAGAGTTCTTTTTTCGAAAACAATTATTCATCTTATTTTATTCATTTTCAGTTAAAGTATGAACTAAACACAAACTCAGAGCTGGACTGGATACCACTCCAGGCCTACGAATTCAATTGTTTGGCATAAAACCTATTATTTTAAGTGTTTCATTTCAATTTATTTTATAACCGTCGTTGAACAGCCGTCCCAATTTTGGGTTTACGGCTACTAATATTCAACTCCGTAGCCTTGTAAATTTGAACCCAATCCAGAAGACAAGGGAACTCCTCGATCAAGTATTGGGAGAAATTTGCCTTCGTGGTAGACTTTTTGATGGAACTAACCTGCATTTGCATTACACTGAGAGGAAAACCACGAAAACTTCACACGGTTAGCCTGATGGTAAAGGGATTCTAATCCATGATCCGTCTACCACTGAGGACATTTTACGGCAGCACTGTGGTCATTGCAAACCGGATGTGGAATTCGTATCGACAAGCCATTGCTGGGATTCGAACCCGGTTCGCCTCATTGGAAGGTGAGCGCTCTATCCCCAAAACCATCACGACTCTAAGTGTTTAATTGGTTAAATTGACGCCCAGTGATTGAATGGTAGTGCTTCTCACTCTCGTACCATAGGTCCTTGGTTAGATCCTTGGGTAAGACAAGGTCCGAGGATCGAAAAAAGCTCTCACATGAAAGCTCTCAAAGCATGGGTATGCTATGCACTACATTATACAACTTACTTAATATTTCTCTTATTATGGAATTTGAGAAGTTAGTGCTCCGAACTTTTCTATCCTTGGGATCTATTTTTTAACTCGTTTTAGTCCTCAGTATAACAAAAAACTATTTTTCACTTTATCCGTATCATGTTCTAGGAAGTAATATAAAAAATAGTGTATAAAATTGCACTCCCTCTGTCCCTAATTATTTGCTACATCTAAATAGTTTGTATTGATTATTAATATCTATGATTTCATGATTTTGTTTGAACATTTTCCACAGATTTCAAGGTACTATGATATCAATCAAAAACATTTACTTACCAAGCATTCCTCCTCTAAATAAGTACGAAATTGGTTGCAAAAATCCAGGAATCTCCAGCTCTTAAGCAATGCTATGTTTGTAAGGACTCTTCCAACAGTAATGCCATAAAACTATTTTCTAGATAATGAATTGTGAATTCATTAGTAATATAATTTTACTGGTGTCGATCTACTTAACTGAATCGGAAGTTATTTACGATTTCACTTACTTGAAATATAGCAACTAATTTGGGATGCAATGAGTACAATATGTTAAATCTTATAGTTTTCATGGAATTTTATACTAAATAATAACGTTAGTCGTAAGTACTCTGTTTTAAATGTAACACATAAATTTATAATTTAACAAACCCAATGTTTTATTTAGTTAACTCAGTTTTATGGTCTGTTTAACCCCTTGGGAACGGGTGATTCCGAAAAGCATTCGTACAGAATCAGGATCAGGACGTACTTAAATAAAAAACGGTAATTTAAATAAAGTCGTTTCTAATTTGACAGACTAATTTTACTTTAATTATTGTTAGTTTAACACGTTCACGCCGGGAAAAGTGAAAATACTGGTAGAAGAACTATTTCAATATTAGATAATATTCGGGAGGAGTTAATCGATTCTCAACAATAACAATTCACTGTAAGAAAATTTATCACGGCGAAGAAGCAATTCAATATAAAAATTGCATCCGTTAAAAACAATTGGTAGCTATGGATTTTTATTATTCCCGGAAAAAAACTGAAAAAGGAAATTTATTGTTACCAGTTTTTACTCCGGTGCGTTGCCAAGATGAGACAATCTAGTGTGACCCACCGGTGGGTCACCCCGGCGTGAACGTGTTAATCTTATACATACCCTCCAACTTATGAGGATTTTGAAAATAATTCTTTCTAGTGGTAGCGCAGCTAAGTAGAAATTTTTAAAGCAAATGGATCTCTCATAAAACTTTTATCAGAACTTAAGAATCTAGCCATATGGCCTGCACTTTTATAAGTAATAGTGGACAAGTTACGCTAAAATTAATTTTTTTTAAATATTAAGACATTAATTTTGCTACCGTCTGAAAAGAAGATTTCTGAAACTACGGAAATTCCGTAGTAGTTGGAGGGTATAATCAATGTTAATTCAAAGTGTAACTAAATAGTTTTATTTTGAACAAAGTAATGGTGAATTAAATAAATCAAACAAATATAACTCCGCCCACAAATAAACTGCTAAAGAATTACTTTGATTACTAGTTTTATTTTTTTACCCTGGTTGATACGGTTTTATGCTGGCATGTATTTGTGACAGTCGGCGCGAAAGGGTTAAAGCTCATGTCTAAGAAATGTACATAAAGATATATAAAACGTAAATGTATATTTTAAACTGTATGGAACTTTAGATATCGTTTGCTTCTAGCACTTGAAAGGTTATGTTTTATTTTGTTTGACCTTTAAACGTAATGCACAAATTTATAATTTCACAAAACAAACATTTTATTTGCTTAACTCAATTTTACAGTCTATTTAAAACTAAGTCTAAGAAATGTAAATAAAGATACATGAAACCTAAATGTATATTTAAAATTGCATGGAACTTTAGATATCGTTTGCTTCTAGTACTTGAAAGGTTATTTTTTTTCTGGATTTTTAAACGTTACAAAGAAATTTATAATTTCACAAAACCAATGTTTTATATGCTTAACTCAATTTTATAGTCTATTTAAAACTGATGTCTAAGAAATGTAAAGAAAGATATTCAAAACTTAAATGTTTACTTTAAACTGTAAGGAATTTTAGATATCGTTTGCTCCCAGAACTTGAAAGGTTTTGTTTTTTCTAAACCTGAAATTTTCTTGTACAATCTAGTTTCAAAACTAGGGTCATTTCAGAGCATTTTTTAAAAAAGAATTTTGCTTGGGAATCTTAAGAATTCCTGTAATTTATTCTGGACATTCATAAAACTGTCAAAAACTCATTGTCCTTTCCCGCTTATAATGTTGCATGTTATAATGACAGGGAGAGAATAAGGCTTTCTTTTAAGCTAATAGAGCTTTGTTAATTAGGTCTGTACTCAAAAAAAGAAATTTGGTACCTTTTATTATGAAAAGCGGAGGAGTAACTTTTGCTTGCTTTTAAAAAGTTTATGCAAATGAACTTAAAAAGAGATTTTCTTTTGCATAAAATAATCCGTGTTAACTGTTTTTGGAATTGTTTTTACAAAAGAATAATTTGTTGTTTTTAAAATTTACCTGTCTTTTACGTTTTAATTTAATTTTTCAGTAAGAAAGTGTGAAATGCAGATTTAAATGATTTTTTTTTGAAAAAAAGAATTTTTTGTATTTATTGTGTTTTTGTAAAAAAAGCATTTCATAAACAAGAAGACATCATTTGAAAACATAAAGTTTCTTTGTGTTTGTTCTTACTTGTATAAATGACTTAGTAAACTTTTTAAATTTATTTTTATATTTTGTTGAGTAACTTCATGTTTTTTAGTAAAGTACCGCCATTAAGTTAAAAAAAGAATTTCACGAATGACTTATGAAAAAAAAATGTATAGAAATCTAATTGCCTGGGTATGATTCAAATGTTTTAAAATTTAAAAAAAATGCATAAATCTATCAGCCTGGGTATGATTCAAAGGTTTTAAAATTTATAAAAATGCATAAATCTATCAGCATTGGTATGATTCAAAGGTTTTAAAATTTATAAAAATGCATAAATCTATCAGCATTGGTATGATTCAAAGGTTTTAAAATTTAAAAAAAAATGCATAAACCTATCAGCCTGGGTATGATTCAAAGGTTTTAAAATTTATAAAAATGCATAAATCTATCAGCATTGGTATGATTCAAAGGTTTTAAAAATTAAAAAAAAATGCATAAATCTATCAGCCTGGGTATGATTCAAAGGTTTTAAAATTTATAAAAATGCATAAATCTATCAGCATTGGTATGATTCAAAGGTTTTAAAATTTAAAAAAAAATGCATAAATCTATCAGCCTGGGTATGACTGAAATGTTTTAAAATCTAAAGAAATTGAATAATTATCTATTAGTCTAGTTATGATTAAAATTTTGTAAAATTGAAAAATTACAATCTTAATAAAGCATATACGGTTAGCAAGAAACCTGTAACTGCTGTGGCTCCAGAAAGTGCACTGTTGGTCCGAGTGACTGTAAACTTATTTTTACTGTAAACTTAGCTCATAAATCTAATTTCTGCTTAGTAAATATTAAATAATATCTATAAGTTGCCCTTAACACCTTCAAACAATAACTTCTTTTCAATGTTCAAGCAACTAGCTCCGTCTTCCGTGTTCCATCTTTTAATAACCACGGTGGTAGAAATGCCACGTAATCATTATCTAGGTTTAGATGACGCGGATAGCACCTGAACTTCTTCTCACCAAATTTTCACACCACCAACAATGAGAGAACTTTCAGCTACTTGCACGCCCTTAGTTTAGTCGGCTACCAGGATTGAACTTTAACAGTAGAATGAGCGACGCTTTTACAAACTTTGCCACCAAAGTTTAATTAAAAAGTATCAATAAAAAAGGGTGTTATCGCTACAGGGAATTTATTTTCTTACGTGACATGACAACCGGGTGGACATTTTGGCCTAACCCTAATGAAGGCCGTGGTAAGTATACTTACCACCACGTTTTACCACTTTTAATTTAGGTTTCCATTTTTCAATAACTTCAGCTTTCTTGAAGAGAGTTTGAATAAAATTGGTAACCATTAGTCACTTTTAAAAAACGTATAAAAGTTATAAAATACATAATTCCTTTTGAAGTTTGTAGCATTTAAGGAATTTATTTTATAAATAAAGAAAAATAAAAGTCAGTAAGTTTCTAATGGGCCATGTTAAATATATTTAGAACCAAAAAAATGGCATTTTTATAAACTAAATGAGTTTTTTTTACATCAATTACTGTTCTTAAAACAATTTCAATTCCAAAAATACTTTAATTTACCTTTACTCGAAATAAAGTGCCCGTTAAAGGGTTAAAGATTATAGAGGTAACTATTTGCGCATTACATTTTCTTTTCTTTTTTTTATTAAAAAAAACAAGATATAAAAATTTCAAAATACTATCGTAGAATTCTGTTTTACAATTTAAATAAATGTTTTATTCTTGAGAAATAAGAGATAAAATTGTTTAACCATAACGAAAACTGATTATATACTACGATGCCAGAACTATTATTTATACTTAGAAATTATAAAATTGTGATACAGTTTCCCAAAATAAGAAGATGGTTTAATCTATGGAGCGCATCAAAAACTGAGACCGTTATTCAATTGAAAATTTATTATCTTTCTCTTGCAGTTCCCGCAAGACATAAATCGTTCAGTTTATTCAGTTTCAGGAAAAAATTTTCAGTGAATGTGCTATTGAATTTCTATCGCTCTTTTCTTGGAAAGATAAATAAATGGCCTTTTCGTTGAATTTACCTTTTTCTTCCGGTTACTTGAGCCGCATGGCATACGAGTGCTTTGTTTTCTTAATTTAATTTAGTTGAGATAAATTTAAAGTGACGAGAAATTATTTAAAAAAAAAAGAAAGCCAGTCACTTTTGAATTGTGTGGTTTTCAATTCACTGGAGAAGGAGAGTTAAAATTGCAGAAGTAGTCATGATAATATAAATAATTGATTAAGGAAATGAAGTACTGGAATATCCATAGAGTTGCACGGTTATTATCTAAATATTTTTCGCCTTGTTACGCTATGTTAAAATTTATAGAGGGCGAAATGAATGAGCGTCTGTTAGAAAAGTTGTGTGGAAAGGGACCAAACAGGATTTAAATATTTTAGGCATGCTATATTTTATTTTATAACTGACGTTGAGCAACCGACCCAATTTGGGTTTACGACAAGTATTGTTGACCTACGTGGCCTTGTAATTTTGAACCCAATCCAGAAGACAAGGGAACTCTTGGATCAAGTATTAGGAGAAACGTTGCCTTCGTGAAGGATTTTTTGATGGAATTAATCCGCATTTGCGTTTTACTGTGAGAAAAAAACCCACGAAAACCTACCATGATTAGCCCGACGGCAAGAGGATTTAACTATCGATCCGTCAACCATTGAGGATATTTTTCGTCAACACTGTGGTCGTTGTGAGCCGGATGTGGTATTCGTATCGACCAGCCATCGAACTCAAATCCGGTTCATTTCATTCGAAGGTGAACGCTCTATCCCCTGAGCCACCACAACTCTAGATATGTTATAAATTATCTGAATGCCTATGAAATAAGCTGCTCGAGATAGCCAAGAGCTTCTTTTTCAGTGAACAAAATTATAAACAAACCCTTACTCATAGAATAACTTTCGAGCTAATGATCGGATCTGTTTGTATTCTCCGTGGTTTCAGGTTCCACTTAATTATTAAATGTTGACAATTAATACAACACAAGAACGCTCTTTCTCAGGGAAAACATGTCATTTTTTCGATAAATACAATTTATATTTGATCCTGTCATGATGTGGGACGGTTGGTATCGTCGCAAATTGGAAAATAGTGGATATAGTTTAGTCAAAATATCTGTTACAATTAAGGTCGCCTATTTTTTATACTTCGTATTACGTTTTATCTGTAAAACTTATGAAGTGAATTTAAAAAAAAATTATTGAGCCCGCTTTAAAACTCATGTACTTAAAGTAAGTTTTATATCCGAAAATGTTAAATTTTTGTGTAGCTTTGTATTACTTAATTTAACGCTGATAGAATAAAAAAATACTGAACTGTAGGATATAAAATCTTTACATCGTCTTAAATTAGACTAATTAAGTGAAAATGTAAAATTTAAACTAAATTGATTGATGCAAGACTTCCTTTCACTTATTCAACTGAATTTGCTTGCATTTCATACAATTAAGCTGTGTTATTTAAGATTACATAAAAATTGTTGTCTCTTTTAATCTAAGATTGTTTCGATCATTATTAAATTAATAAATAAATAAAAATATTTTTTTCCTACTTTTGTGGCCTTTTTTTATACAGCTATGTATATTTGCTAATTTTTTGCTATGCCCATTTTTTCAACTGTGCATTTCAAACTGTATTTATTTTCTTAACAATTTGAAATACGTCAATTTGACGTATTTCAAATTTTATAAGGAAAATTACAAAATCCGTTTGCATTTTTATTTTATAATGATTTTCATCCATTTGATCGAGGTAAATATATATTGAGGTCTATTTTCTTCAAAAAGCGTTGAAATATTGAAATTCTCTTTGTGGTATACCTATCTCTACGGATATGCGTCGATTTGACGCTATCGTAATTTAGACAAAATTTTGAGTAAACATGCAAACATCACATCAATAATAAATAGGAATGTACCGACAATACTTCGATCCGTTATTTCAAATAAAACAAGTGATGAACAACTGTTGCCGATAAGCAATAATAGAAAGAACAAACGCAGAATGTCAATTGATGTCAGATTTTGAAGAAATAAAATACTAGAATATTTTCATAACTAACAGGATAACTAACATTGCTTTCTAAGTGCAGAGATGCCAACTGCTCCGGACACGCCGAAAAAACTAAAAAAAGGTAAATAACAAAGTATATTTTGCAAATATAAAGTGGTGAATTATATAAGCCTACGAATTATTTAGAAATAGTGGTGGATAAAAATCTACTAGATTGAATTTATTAAACTAAGAATCACAATTGATAAACTACCTCCTTAAAATTGCGGTCCGGAGCAAGTTGGCATCTCTGTAAGTGCTGTTATATGTATTCGTTCATGCGTCAAATTGACGCGTGTTCGTAGAGATAGGTCCATAAGAAACGTCCGTAAACCTAGTGTTAAACGTGAGCTAAGTCCTATCTGTCTCTGTCTTCAACGCTCATTTTCAGTCACGCACATTTTTATTAATCGCGCTTATCAAATTGCATCAATTTTCTGAAACGCCTAATTGGATCTGCTTAAATTTTTTTTCAAACGCGAATTTCCAGCTATATTTAGATTTTTAAACGCGTATTGAGTGTTACACTCATTTTAATAAGAATTCATTTCAAGCTCGGTCTGTTTTTTTTTTAATGCCACATTTTGAGATACGTATATTTTGACTGAAAACGTATACTAAATTGTACCCATTTTCTCCGAAATCTAATTCGATCTGTATCAATTTTCAAACTCGCATTTTATACGCACAATTGTCCATAATAAAAAGTTCCCTTATGTAATGCTCTTTTAAGAAATGTCTTTTTAAGTTTATAATCGAAAGAATTTGTTCAACGAGTAAAATCAGTTTATAAAATTGCATCTTAAAAGAAACATCTTGAATATTTTTCCTTTCTAAACTTATTTTGAGAACGATTAAAACGCTCTCAAAGAAAAGTATATCAGGCATCATAATGATTGGCCGTTGCATTTAATGTGTCAGTAATGGACGATTATTTCCCACTATATTGCTTTTTTACGATCATTCACATACGGCCATAATAAATCCTCATAGAATAGTAGAAAATGATCATTATTTCAAATCATCGTTTAACTGAACTCTTTTTTTTAAATGTATATTCATCAAATGGAGTCAAAATCAAGTCATTACGATATACGACAGATCTACTGATTTCTATTTACAGCATCATCGCTTAAATGGATAAATGTGATAGTTCTAATGAAGCTAAAATGGGCAGCTTTTTGTTGAAAATAGAGATTTATTTTTTTGTAAATTTGAAGGAAATAACTGAATTATGAAATTATATTGACTGCTATTCTTTCTTTTTCTTATCCATACTTTATAACTGTTCTAACAATAAATTTTCAATTATATAATTGGATTAAAAATGTTAATTTCTTGTTTATTTTGTGCATATTTCATTTTCCTTTATTTAAATTTATATCCCCACTGTAGGGAATACCTTAAATTTCTTTAGATTACTTATTGAAGGTGTGAATAGATAAATTGGATTTATGTGTTTATGAAACAAATGAAATTTTTTTTTCAAAATTAAAGTGTTGAGTATTATGAGAAAATATCCTCTTAATCTCGGTCGCCATAGCAACGCATGCAATGACGACGCATGCGCACTTTTTACAATTACTCTTGAACACAGTTGAAAAGTGTGATTACGTCCAAACCCCAAAATAACACCCATTTGTCAATGGCTAATAAATAAAAAAAAAAGTAAAATAAACAGGCTATCCTAAATAACTTTTCTTCTAATGATCAGATCTTCACGTTCTGGGATTCAATCGTAATTGTTCAAGAGAGTGATTTTAAATATGCTAACTAATTAATGCAAACCATATTTTAAGTTTCGAAATAAGGCACAAACTTTCTCTTAATAAGCATAGCTTTGTTTGGATTTCTGACTCTCAAAATATCCGCAATCTGAGAAATGCAATCCCCACAGTTTGGTCAGAAGAGCGGTCCAAAGTTTGAGCCCCTGATTGTTAATTTTACTTCATCCTCATTTTGCCATATCTCAAGAACTTATCAAGCAAATAGAAAATTTTCTGCATTAAAATGATAAAATTCGTTTACTCAAAGCTCCATGCAAAAAATAACTTTCAGTTATTATTTTTTTTATTATCTTATTAATTGTTGTCGAAAATATTTTGAATTGTTAGATACATTATTTTTTTACATTATTTTAAAGAACGTAATTTTGAATGGCAACACAGAAAATTTGAACGAAATCGGTCGAATAAGTTCCTGAGAAATCGAGTTTTAAAAATATAACTTTTTTATTTTAAAAATTATGGAATTACTTTTTTTAATTAATATTATTTTTATTTAAAACAGTAAAATTTTTTTATTCTAAAAATTGAATTTTTTTTTTAGTTAGTAATTTTTTTGTATGAATGTACAAAATTATAATTAGAACGCATAGGTTTATGTATATATTTGTCTGTTCATTTAAAAACAACACTTAAGCCAAAAAAACATGACATTAAAATATTGCATCATAAACTAAAATGTATTATCACCTTCTTTATACTATTCCCTACGTAGCAAACAAGTGAGCACACTTGGTATTCACTTGAGTAAATTTTAAAATATCCTGTCTATATTGAATTGCATAAAAACTGAAGCTGACAGTGAGAAGCCAATTGTAGTTTCAAAATCAGAGATGAGAAAATATCTAAGATCCGTTTAAAAATCTGATGCAACAGTAAAAAAAAGTTCCCCGATGTTATACAAGTTGGCAACCATGTAAAAAAGAAAAAACGAGCATAATTCTCCTAAAATGAAAATGATTTGTATTAACCAGTTTTTAAGAAAAAGAAAATTCCACACTGATCATTTAAAGATCAATGCAAAAAAAAAAAAAAAAAAAGTCATCTTAAAGGGCGTTTTTGTGAAATCGTCCTTTTAGTAATCAAATACTGCATTTGAAAATTCGTTGAATGCATCTAATATTTAAATTATAGTTTTTTCATTGTTAATTTGCTTAAAATAACAAGAAAACTTTAAAATCCTTTCAAACAAGAATAAATAGTTTTATCAATTTAAAACTCATTTAATGGTAACGGATGAAATACCTTTCTTTTTTAGCTACTTTAAGATAACGAAAATGAAAGTACCTGTAATGTCTTTTTATTAGAAAAGTTTTATATAGCAGTTTTTTTAAAAGGGGAATTTCAGAAGTTTGCAAAAAAGAAGGATATTTTCATGAATTTCGCAACAATTGTGATGAATGTAACTTTATACTTTTTTTTTATATCATTGTGCAAATTTTAATCTTTATTTTATCATGATATAAAAGCAAAATTTTAGAAAATTAGCGCTTACATAATGCAATGTTTATAACTGTCTTTTGTAAAATTTTATTCATAACTTGTCGTGCTCATAACTTGTTTCATAACTTTTATTCATAACTTGTTTTGTAAAATTTTATTCATAACTTGTTTTGTAAAATTTTATTCATAATTTTATTTATAACTTGTTAGTAAGAAAAAACATCCAAATTTGATTCCATTTTGATTTTTTTAAACAACATGAATGTTGTTTTCGTCGCACATAGAAGTTTTTAAAAACAAAATTTTTTAACAAAATGGTGGTGTTTTGATAATTTTTTTCTTCAAAAATGACCAAAAATAAGTTAAAACCAGTTAACTCAAAAGATAGATAATCAAAACCAGTAGATAACTACTGGTACAAGTAGATAACTCAAAACCAGTTTACTCAATTAAAAATTCCCTATATGCAACGAAGTGAACATTGTGTCAAAATTGTGAACATTGTGTCAAAATTGGAAATAAATCGGTTGAAAATTACACAAGTTATAGATACAGTAAGTGAGTGAAACGTAGTAAATTGCGTGCAAAGTTTTGAGTTTAATAATTCATGTAAACGTAAATATTTTGCAACGAAGTAAATTGCATCAATACCAGGTTCATAAGCTGATTCTTCTCCTTCATTTTCAACTGTCTAATGTGCCAGCCTAGCCCTCTTTCTTGCCGATCAACCCTCATGTGACACCTCATGGTTAAAACGATAGTATTTTACTGAAATGTTTTGATAAGAGTGAGCAGCTCCATTAATCAATTGAGTGTGCAAGCTTAGTTGTTCATACATGTCCCAGCGCGTCAATCATTGCGCCCCTTGCTCGTCATATTAAGCTGTAACTTTTACTTTTTTACTGAAATCAATTCAACATTTTTGCACAATCATCTTAAAAGGACATACTATGAAAAAATGAAAATTTTTTTTCTTCATTTTTGTGAAATTCTACTATTGTTCCCCTTTAAATCTTAGGATATATTTAAGATAGAAATTTAATATAATGATGCATTTATTGAATTTAAAATGTATTTTCAATTGTAAAATTTCAATTCGTATCAATGAGTTGTGGTAGTTAACAATCGTTTATTTCATCGAAATGAAAGGAAGAAATAAAATAGTATTACTATCAAGTTTTTTATTTTATTTTCCGGATAAGTAGCGCATCTAAAGTAGCCTAAGTAACACTATAAGTAGCAGAGTGAAAAATTGCCGGTATTTAGCCAATAACGGTGCAAATAATGTCGGACGGATATATCTTACTATAAAACACAATCGGGTCTGGAGTTATATCTAGGTTACAAACTTTTAACAGGGAGTTCGCAAAGAAAATAAAAAAAACGCTTGAATAAAATAGTCTTGACTTTAGAAACTATATGAAAGAAGTTAAACAGATGTTTGAAAGGTTAGTATCTGTTTTCGGTAATACCCCTTTCCCCCGAATTATGAGTCACCAACGATTGTATTCAAACATGCTAAAATTAGCGATGGCAGCTTCATGGGAAATATAAATATATACTAATAAAAATATTAGACATAAATGGCCATTCATATTTTTGCCATTCAGCTCTTCATGACTTCAAAAACAACGAGGTGATTGTTAAGGGGGTTATACTGAATTTCAAATAGTTGAATAAAAAAGTACTTTTGAGTTGTACCTATTTGAGAAACTGAAATAGTTCTGTAGACACATAAAGTAGCTTTTCCTATGTATTGATTACTCCTAATTTGAATGAAACTAAACGCGAGTTAATAGGACTAATATGAGAAGTTTCTTAGGTTTTTTACGTATAAAAAGTACTTCCTTTGTTCCGAATTAGTTGTAACGTTTCAACACTTTTGTACAGATTATTGATATTGATGATATCATGATTTTGTCTGAACATTTTTCAAAGATTTTAGGGTACAATCAACAACATTTACTTACAAAGCATTCCCTCCTTAAATCAGTACTAAATTAGTTTTTCATTTTATTTTATAACCGTCGTTGAACAGACGACCCAATTTTTGGGTTTACGACTACTAATGTTCAACTCCGTAACTTTGAACCCAATCTAGAAGAAAAGGGAACTCCTGGATCGAGTATTGCGAGAAATTTGCCTTCTTGGAGGACTTTTTGATGGAACTAACCAGCATTTGCGTTACATGAAGCGGGAAACTACAAAAACCTCCAACGGTTAGTCTGCCGGCAAGGGGACTTTAATCCATGATCCGTCTACCACTGAGGATATTTTACGCCAGCAGTAATTTCAAAAATCCTAGGTTGGCACGCTTTCAAGTTAAGCCGTAGTTTGTAAGATCTCTTCCACCAGTAATCGGTAAGAGCTTTCTTCTAGCAAATGAATTCTCAATTCATTAGTAGTATAATTTCACTACAGTGGAAGTTATTTATGACTCAACGTATTTGAAATGTAGCAACTAATTTGGACTTTGGGGGGGTGGTGCTATTTTTGACATGTATTTATTTGCACTTTTGATATTGCTATTTAGACAAATGGGATATTGTTTCCTATGCATTTTAGAGGCTCAACGAAATGAAATCAAATTCGAGTCATTGAAATAAATAGTTATGATAGAAAGTATAAATAAGTGCAAGTACAAAATAAATAAGCACGAAAATAGCACTTTTTATGTACAAAAACCATTGCAACTTCTAAATTGTTTTGTTGACTTGTGTTCTTATCTAACGCTGCCTAGATATACACAGTAAGCAATACTTCATTTGCGTAGATAATAGTTTTAGGTTTGTAATTAGGTCTAAGTCAAACATTGAACTTTTATACATTAAGACTATTATAACTTTTAAACTATTAGATAGATCATCTCGAACAATTTTTCATTCAATTTAACGCAAAAATATGCACAAGGATCAATACCTTATTTGTCTAGATA
The DNA here is from genome assembly GCF_982258835.1 of Parasteatoda tepidariorum. NCBI lineage: Eukaryota > Metazoa > Arthropoda > Arachnida > Araneae > Theridiidae > Parasteatoda > Parasteatoda tepidariorum. The sequence continues at coordinate 59,730,463 of NC_141759.1, forward strand.
GCAACTAGACAGCAATGCCATAATATCAGTGTAAATCAATACAAAGACAAAATAGTAATTTTTATAGATACAAACCACAGAAACTTCTGAATTTTTAGTCTTGTTAGAGTAATTTAATTCAGAAATAAACAGCAGCAGGGAAAAAATATTTAACTTGTCTAGATAGCAATGTTAGATGCATAAAAAGGTACTATGTACGTAAAACTAAACTTCTAAACTGTTATTTATATCTTTTTCAATTTTTGGTCTCATTAGATTTAGCGTGAATATATACACTGAAACCAATGCCTTTTGTCTGTATAAAGAATAACAAATTCTCTTTCAAATTTTTGCCATTTTCCTCGAAAAAGTTGATTGTATACAGAGGAGTTTTCAAGCTTTTTTATTAAGTCATAAAAAAGCTTTTTAGCTTTTTTTATATGAATTCTAAGAAAAAAAACAAGCCTGAAAATTTTCCAGAATAAAATGTTTAATTTTATTGGACTAGTAATCCGAAGTAGAAGCTACCTATTTGTTATTCATAACAATAGTTCATAAAATCGCTTTTAGTGCAATAGGAAAAAAAATAGATAACTAGGGTGCTTTTTTTCTTTAGCATCAGAAAGTAAACTTTACGAGTAAATGATAAATATTGTTTGTATTTTTCAGTGTATTTCAAAATATTAGTTTTAAAAAGTAAAGCTTTGTAATAACTTCTTATAAGTGATCAGGAGCGAAATTCTAAAAGAAGTTTTATGACATGAGTTTATTTTTTGGCAACAAGCCATACGCGTTCAGGTGTTCCAGCTTAGAAATCGTTAGACCCTAAGGAAAAGTTCTTTCTCTATATTTCACCTAAGCTTATCTCTGGCACGCGTTCGGATCATTTATCAAAACATTTGTTTTGTATTCCTTTAGTAAATATTTTATTTGAATAACTTTCCTTTAATCTCATGTGTGTGTGTTTTTTTTACCATACATTCAATGGTAACCCTTCCAGATTTTTTTCGTTCTTTTTCCTACGTTTCTTACGATGACGGAAAGGCGAGATTCTCAGTTATGTAAAAACAGGATTTTTCTCATGAAAAATAAAAAAGAACACACAAAAAAAGCGTGTTGGAAGATAAATTCGGTTTCAGTATTTTTGCAGATTCAATAACTTTTTTTATTTGATTTTTATAATTCGCTTTATCTGTGATGACCGCCTTAAGACGAAATTTTATATTCAGAGTTTCATTTTTATATTCTACATTTTTATTAATAATTCAATGTTTGTTCCGTTAGTAAACAATTTTAAATATATTTTATTTAAGGAGTCTAACTATTCTTAACACTAGGTTTACGGGATGCGTCATTTTGACGCATTTCGAGTTTTGCAAGAAAAATTATAAAACCAGTTTGAATTTTTATTTCATCTCTTGTAATGACTTTTAACCATTGATCGAAGTAAATATATATTGAAGGTTATTTTCTTCAAAAGCGTTTAAATATTGAAATTCTCTATGTGTTATACCTATCTCTACGGATATGCGTCAATTTGACGCGATCATAATTTAGAAAATTTTTTGAGTAAACAAGCAATTATCACATCAATAATAAATAGGAATGTACCGACAATGCTTCGATTCGTTATCCGATATCGTTATCTCAAATAAAACAAGCGATAAACAACTGTTGCCGATAAGCAATAACAGAAGGAACAAACGCAGAATGTCAATTGTTGTCAGATTTTGAAGGTTTCAGTTGCTTAGTTTGAGTATTGAAGCATAAAATACTACAATATTTCATAAATATATATCTCATATCTTCATTTTTTTCTTATAGTATACAATTACATTGGTTTCTAAGTGCAGAGATGCCAACTGTTCCGGACACGCCAAAGTAATTAAAAAAATAGGTAAATAACAACTAAGTAAATCTGGAAATATAAAGTAGTGAATTATATAAGCCTACGAATTATTTAGAAATAGTGGTGGATAAAAATCTACTGGATTGAATTTATTAAATTAAGAGTCACAATTATATTTATTCTTTCATAAATCAAACTGACGCGTGTTCGTAGAGATAGGTATATAAGAAACGTCCGTAAACCTAGTGATGTATTGCTTCATGCGTCAAATTGACGTGTGTTCGCAGAGATAGGTATAGGGTAAACCAACCAGTGAAGGAACATTTCATATATATTGATTAAAAATAAGAATTTGAAAGTTTTTCTTTAGATTGATTGGTAACAATAGCTTATTGCCAAACAATAGAAAGTCATCTAGCAATGTTTTGGATTACCTGGTCACATAGACTTCTCTGGAAAAATTTTTGAATTTTTTATTATCTCTGCAACACCTTGTTTCTTTGAAAAAATTATAAGGTGAGTGTTTGCATGTATATGTTTGAAGTGGAATTAATTGCATGTAGTAGTCTTATTTTTCTCACTGTGAAAAAGAGGATTCAAAATATAGTTATTGAAGTTACGTTTTATTTTTTTAAAGCATCATAGCATAATAAAGTACTGAGATAAGGGGGTGTTTATTCACTGGATCACCAAACGATGAAAAACCAGTGAAGGAACAAGTGTTCCTTTACTGTTTTTTTTTCTTAGTTAATGAAAATAAAAGATAAACTTTAATTTTACCTTTAGTGATGTTCCGCATCAAAAGTATGTTAAAAATACGAAAAACAACTTCTAACCAGTCAGGGAACAGGCATGTTCCTTTTCTGGTCATAGATTTCCCTGTGAATGAACAGTATGTGTTAATAAGTTGACGCTTTAATTTTCATTTCATGATTACAAAAAAAGTTAACATTTTCCAAGTATTTATATGTTATAATTTCAAGAATAGGCTTGTTTTTAAATATTTGTATGGCTTATAAATTCATAAAGAGCATTAAAAAATAACCAAAATTAAGTGTTCCTTTACTGGGTGTTCATTCACTGGTAAGAGCTGTTCCTTCACTGGATCTTCTTACTACCTGTTTGAGTTGAGCCTCCAAAACTTTAAAACAATATTATGTAAGTTCTCTACAATTTTACTACATAATTTGCAATTAGTAACAAATATGTTGACTCTGTCATTTAACTAAAATTACGAATTTTGAAATTAATATGATTTTTTAAAAGGCAAGCGAAGCTTAAGTGTTCCTTCACTGTTTAGTTTACCCTATAAGAAACGTCTGTAAACCAAGTGATGTATTGTTTCATGCGTCAAACTGACGTGTGTTCGTAGAGATAGATATATCAGAAACGTCCGTGAAACTAGTGTTAAAGAATTAAAAAAATTGATTTTAAAAATTTCTATCAAATGAACGCGAGACACTACAACCGTAAAAGAAAACACTGATTGTGTGTGATATGGACTATTTTTATAAAAATTACCGGAAGAAATATTTAAAAAAAAAAGAGAAAAAAACTGGAAGGGGAAAAATAACCGTTTAGGTTCCCTTTTTATGTTTCTAGCTCTTCTCTCCATTTTTTTTTAACAGTCAAAGCATCCTTCGGGCATTTTAGGTAAATGATGATTTAATGTTTGAATATCACTGTCTTTGTAATCGGGGTACGTTAACGCAAATGATATGCTCAGCTATTATGTGCTGGTGACAAAGAGCCATAATTGCTTGCTACGGTAATGAATAAAAGAGGGATACTTTTTTTGCTCTGCCAAGTTCTGTTTTTCTGTGAATTAATTATCTCTTATGTTATCAGAAGCTAAAAATATTTAAATGTTTCCTTTGTCATTACACGTATGATTGGCATTTTAATTTAAAACTACGTGTTAGGTAGAACTTTATTCATTCACAATTTTGTGTTGTTTATGAAAAAAATAAAAATTTCAAAGATTATACGTTAAAATACAAAAATATGCTATTTTTAACTTCATATTTATTCATTTAGCTGGAGCTATTAACTCGTTATTCTGTAATTCAATCTGATAATTCTGTAATTCAATCAGCCTAAAAATATTCTTTTTCTAAGAATGATTTATTTTAAGCAATTATTTATGTTAGTGTATAATGATAAGTGCCATTATATCGGTACTTTGATTTATAAAAACGATACCTTGAATCCTAATAACGGTACCTTGAATTACAAAAAAAATATACATTTCAAAGATTATACGTTAAAATGCAAAAACATGCTATTTTTAACTTCATATTTATTCATTTAGCTGAAGCTATTAACTCGTTATTCTGTTATTCAATCTGATAATTCTGTAATTCAATCAGCCTAAAAATATTTTTTTTCTAAGAATGATTTATTTTAAGCAATTATTTATGTTAGTGTAGAATGATAAGTACCATTATGTCTGTACCTTGATTTATAAAAAACGGTACCTTGAATCATAATATCGGTAGCTTGATTTATAAAACCAGTAGTTTGAACAATATCGGTATCTAGCTTTATAAAACCTGTACCTTGTACAATAACATCGACACTTGATTTATAAAGCCAATACCTAGAACAATACCATCGTTACCTTGTTTCATAAAATTGCTACCCTGAACAATAGTATAGGTAGCTTGATTTATAAAACCTTTACCTTGAATAATAATATTAGTACCTTGATTTATATAATAGATATCCAGAATAATAATATCGATACCTTGATTTAAAAAACTATTAGTTTGAACAATGATATTTGTAACTTGAATTATAATATCGGTATCTTGATGTATAAAACCGGTACCTCGAGCTGTACTATCGGTACCTTGAACAACAATGTAGGGACCTCGATTTTCTTTTCAACGCCCACCTGGAGAATGACCATTCGTCATACAGGCATCTGAAGGGAAGATTTGTTGGCTACTCTTTCAAGGGCACCATATTATGTAGACCAATGTTGCTCAGTAATGTTACAAACCACAGTAAAAACATAGTACAGAGAATAAAAAAACATCCATGCCTTGCCTGGGATTCGAGCCCGGAACCTTTCTGATGCAAGGCCAGTTGCCTGATCCCTGCACAGCCCGGTCGGTGGATCCTGATTTATAAAACTGGTAACTTGAACAATAATATCGTTAGTTTGATTTATAGACCAGTAGCTTGAATCTTAATACCAGTACCGTAAAATGGTGTAAATTTGTTTTAAACTTGATAAGGCAGTAAATAAACATTATTTCTGTTTTACTATACTATTGTGGAATCAAAGTTTACGAAATACGATAATATGAACGATTTCATGATCAAACACTCGTAAAAGTTTCTAACAGTGATCAGAGTATGTATTTCTAACAGTAAATATTCATTATTTAGTTGGATTTAAAACAGTAAAAATTAAATGTTTATTCTTTGAAAACAATTAAATAGTATTTTTTCAGACATTTTTTTGAAGGTAACGTTAACGATTTCAATTTTTGACATGTCATCTGATTAAGCCATTGGTTTTCTATTGTTTAAAAATGACTGTATTTGTCAACAGGAATGCCTATTTTTTTTTAATGGAAACTCTTTTAACAGCGTTTTCTCGTGTCTAGTTTTATTAATAGTAAGCTTTAAATAATTTTTTACTTGATATTGGATTCTTGAACCATAAAGAGTGCAAAATTGGTGTACCAAAATCCAATTACTGGATCAAAAGTTTTAACTAAGATTCCTAATGTACGAAAAAAAGGATGGATTCTGAACAAATTGAATAAAAAAGTGATTAAAACTCAAGTAAAATCAAATTGAGAAATAAGAAAAAAATAAAGTAAAATAAATTAATTAAAAATAATGCAAAAATAATATCCAATCTTTTCATGATTCAATTACTTGACGTTCTACTTTTTATTAGTATAATGTTTTATATAATATATAATGTTTTATATTGCACCATGTCTTTATTTTTATCCATTTTTTAAATGCTTTACTTTTTTTTAAAATTTACTACACTGGTGATATAGGATTAAAAAAGTAGAATAATTCTTTCAAATTATGAGGAAAATACACTGCAAAATAATGAAAACTGCACTTTAGCATCCAAATAGAGTCTCGGTGCTGCCATCTAGTGTAGCAGAAACTAGACGTCCAAATTAGCATGACCAACGGTATCTCACCCATTGTGGTGGTCCTGAAAGAGTGGATACCACCTCTGGAGAACGCACTAGGTCTGCTCATCGGCAAGACCGATTGTGCAGCTCATTGGAAATAAAAAAAAATAATGAAAACTGTACTGAAAAAAAAAAAAACTCTGAGACGCTATAAAAAATTCCGGAAAAAATTGCTACGCTGTAAAATATTCCGGATGAAATTAAGTTAAAAAGTGCACACAAAATCCGTTTTTACCTTTTAAGGTAAAAACGGATTTTGTGTGCACTTTTTCAAAAATTTTAATTTTGCTTAATTTTAACTTTCATTAAGCAAAATTTTAATTTTGCTTAATGAAAAATCTGATATACCGTAATTTTAATCCAGAAATATTTACTGTAAAATCATTGCTATTAAATAAATATTACTATAATAATTATAATAACTCCAACAATAATTTGTTCAGTGGCGTTTTATATTAACTTTTGAATCAGTTATAAGTAGTAGTGGTGTGGAAAACAACTTTGAATTAAATTTACAAAACAAAGAATCATGTATTAAAACATAAACTAAGCTACTATTCGAAGAGATTTTCCAATTTGGCAACCCTAATGATTTTGTGCATACATTACTTTAAACATCATATTAAAGTACTCGGAGTGCAAAGGGTTACACCCCATTTTACAAGAAATTTCGAGATTTTTAGCATAAATTTATATCTTCCCTAATTTATTCTAAACCAGTGGTTACCAACTGGAGGCTCACGGTCTGCATCAGGTCAGTGAAGCCTTTTTTTGTGGCCCGCGAACTAAATATATTAGTTGTCATATTTTTGAGGACAATTTTCGTAAAAAATTTATATGGGTTTAAAATACTCCTCCTTCGTTAAAAAAAAACCTAATTTCTTGGTTTCTGTGAAATTTAACATACCAACGGTGCAAAAAAAAATTTCTCAGATTTTGCATCCAAGAAAATACTTATTCAAATACAAAAATAATCGTGTATCTTTCGTCTTTTTTTTCGTATTTTGTGAATATAATTTACCATGTGCGTATCAGAAATTTTCTCGAAGAAATTATATCATTTAACTTTTTGAAACCACTCATTTTGGACGAAATTACTTACATTTGTGAATTTTAAAGCGCATCGAAGAGGTAATGAATGTCATGCTTTACTTAAATTATTTGAATTGAATATAGCATGAGCAGAAAGGAAAAAAAATTAATTTCAGATTCTCGAGAATTTTTCCCCCGTTATAATTCCTAATAAGTCGAAATTTTTTTTGATAAGGTTTTGACTTATATTTTTAATTGCAGCCCCCGGCCTCATGTAAGTTGGAAACCCCTGTTCTAAAATATAGATTACCATATTCTAACTACATAGATCTTCTAAACCACAGATTTAGCGAAAAGAAAAATTATATTTGAATATAAGCTCACCTTAACGTAACATTAGAAAAATAATATGTTTGAGTATTTTATTTATTGAAGTAAGTATATTTCAAGTATTTTATTCAACTAAAGTTAAAATATTATTGATTTTCTTTATAATACCAACTCCGTTTGATGTTAATGAAGTGTCTTTTAAATAATGCAAACTTATATCATATGTTTTATTTAGTTACACTCTATCAACTTATCAGATTTATTTACTGATCCCGATTAGATATGGTTTCCCCAAACAAAACTGTTTACACTTAATATCTTGTATTGAAAACGAAACTATTTGTTTATTGATTATCTTTGGTACATTTGCGCTTAATTTGCTTTGTGAATATCCTTTGTAAATATTTTCCTTTGTTTCCATTGTCTGTTCAACAAATCAAGATAAACTAATAAATGTTTCATCGATATCCCTGAAACAGTTTTATCTAGGCATTGGTCGATCATACATAAGTATACAAATCTGTAATATTGTCTCTTGTTTAATAAGGGATGAAGAGTAGAATAAAGGATTGAAAGATTTGCTATCTTTCTTACATCTAAAAATGGGGGAATCTTCTTTTATACAAATATATAGTGAGTTATCAGCTACTTCTTTTAAAATCTAGAAACACATTTTTTCTATCACTTTTACAAATAAACACACAGAAACAAATTAATTTATTCATATAAGCAAACAATATGAGTTAAAAGCTAGTACAGGATTGAAAATTTTTTGCGCTTTTTGGGAAAATCATATTCGAGTGGTAAAGTTCGTGTTTTAATGTATGATTCTTTGATTTGTAAATTTGATTTAAAGTTGTTTGCCATACCGCTACATATAAATGGTTCAAAACTTTTTATTAAACTTCTTTCTATTCTTCCGTGGTAAAGCTTTTAAAGTGTTAAAAAAAAGACCAAAAATTCTGGAAGCTTTAGTGTTCACCACTATATAAAGTACTTTGCAAAAAAAAGAAAGAAAAAAAACGTAGTATTGGCTGCCTTGGTTATTGTAAGTTTAAAATTACAGTATCTGAATGAGTACAGTTCATAAACTATTATTTAGGTGTCATTTCTTTCTATTTCATTAAAAAAATGAAAATCATAAGCTATTTTTTTAAAGTCCAAAAATACGGTTTACACATTTTAATAACTTTTTGTAATGTGCTTTTAAGTCTTCATTAAAAAAGTTGCTAACTGATTCATACAAATAAAATATTATTGTAAAGATTTTTGTGTAAAGTAAATAAAAACACTAAATGAGAGAGTATACTAAATATTCTGTCAACGCTAAATTAGTAATTTTTATTTGCAAGATCTTTGTTTTTTTTTATTCATGATTTTTATTTTTCTTACCTTTACTACATATAAAATATAGGTTTTTAATGGGGATGTTTATATACAATAGGCTAAAAATATTAAGAGTTTTCGGTACTATTCCGTATATGGGCACCGTAAAAAGTGAATTATCACAGCACGCATTATACGTATTTATTGATATAGAACGCGGAACTTCTAACTCCCTACAATGTTTGAAGCGGTAACGAAATAACAAAACAATCTTAATTAAAGACATCTCTTTTCTAGTCGCATGTCTTATTTTTGCTTCAATTGATTTTATATAGTGGTGGTCAAAAGTGCTGTTAATAAAATTTATTAAATCAAAAAAAAATTGTAAATAGTAATTTTATTGCTACTTTAATAATAAAAAAAACTTATTGATAAGCCACAATTCTTGCAGAGTTTTTCTCTCTTCGACAACATGTTGTTTTCCAGTGGCACCATCTATGACCAAGAAATCGACTTCTGCCACACCCATTCGTCACACCCATTCATTCTTCACCCGATCGTAGTTTTGATCTGAACCAGAGAATGATCAATTTCCAGAAGAACCTCCAGAAGTATTGATTTATGGGAACATGGAGGACTTTGTGACCCGATGGATTACATGGGGAGTCTTCAGCCGGCTGGATTCGAACTTCCGTTCCCACAGACGTATGTCCAGTGCCCAACCAACAAGGTTATCCCGGCTCTTTGTCGACATGTTCCTTATTGTTTTCAGAGGAAAAGAACGAATTTCCGGAATTTCCACTAGATCATGGCACATAACACAGAAACATAGTATTTTCTATATTAAAATCGCGGTATTTTTAACATAAACAATCTGAATAACGATTTCCTAATCAATAATGAAAACATGGTCTCTTAGTATATTGCACAAAGTCCTACGTATAAACGTTTATTGTTATCGTAGATATCAATTAGATATCCAATGATTTTCGGTTATTTCCTGCTTTTGTCGCTAGTTTTGTTATTCAAACTTTTAATACTCGATCCAATTTTAACCCTTTTTTACTCAATTATTGACATGATTCTTACAATGTGGCTATAATTTATCAATTATATTTTCGGAGTTTTTAAACAGATTAAAAAACGGAGTAATTCAAATGTTTTTACTGAATTTTCTGAAATAAATAAACTGGATGATTTTAGAAAATCATTCATTTTAGAAAATGCTCTTAAATTAAAATTTCAAAGTTGTCATGATAGTTTTCCTTAAATACGAGGAATAATTTTTAAAAATTAGTTATGGAATTATACTTATTCAAACTATCTTAAATCTCGATGTTTTTTTTTATTCTTCGAAGAATTAAAATGTTTTATGGCATTTTCTAAGATTATGTGTGTAATTTCAAACATACTTTTGAAAACATCTTTAAGAATTTACAGTAAAGTATGTTAAAAATATTTTGAAAATACTTGATAGAGTTTTCAAGAAGCATGCAAAACAATTTTTAACTTTGATGGTATTATATTCATTCCAAATTGCGCTGAGTATTTATAAAATTTCAATCAAGAAAAATTAAACGATTTCAAATCTCTATTTTTAAAACCATAAATTTCCCGACGAAATATTTTTTTATAAGACTTTTAAATAGTTCATAGAGTTTCATAAAATATGTTATAAAGTTTTCTAAGAAATATAAAAACTTTCCAGACATCAACCGAAAAACTGCATTCTTTGCTGAAACTATTTATTTAAAACATTGAATCTGGATAATAGGTGCTATGTTTTTAAAAAAAGGTGATTCAAAAGTTTTTATTGCATTTTTAATAATAGAAAATTGTTAAATTTCTTAGAATTGTTCCTATTTATACTTTATTAGCTTTAAGGATAAATTGGATACCGATTTTTTTTATTTTATGGGATGCTGGGACCACAGCTACACTGTTAAAAATTTAGATGTTTAACTGCCATTACTTTTGATGTAGAGGTAAACGGAAGCCTTTTACAGTGTATGTAGTCAAATTTTTTATTTATTTTTTCACTGTTATAGTTTTAATTATTATTAAAATAATTATTATCAATTATTTTAATAATAATTAAATTAAATTAAATTTTAATAATAATTAATTTTAATAATTATTATTAAATAATTATTATTAGTTTTAATTATTATTAATTATTAAAAATGCGTTTAATTTAACTCAACACCAAAAATGGTTGCAACTACACATCAAACTTTTTATACAGTGAGGGAAGAATAATATAATTAAATTAAAATGATTGAAGGATCATATCAAATAATTGAAAACGATTGGAGGATTATTTCTAATAATTTAAAATAATTGGAGGATTACATCTAATAATTTAAAATGACTAGAGGATTATATCTAATTTATTAACTGACAATATCTTCACAAAATTATCCGCAACTCATAAGAAATCATTCGTAAAGAGTCACAACTCTTATAAATTGATTTATTCCATTGGCTTAGGTATATATATTTAATTTTTTTTATATGGTAAAAACGAGAAAATCGAAAACTGACAGAAATTCCTATATTTTCCAAGACAATTCAGTCACTCAAGGCTTCACGATTCAGTCGCACAAAACTTGCAGAACATATAATAAATTTTATAAAATCTGTGGTTTTAAAAGATTTTTAGAAATATTTTTGTTTATTGTAAAAGAATATATAATTAAATTAAAATGATTGAATGATTATATCAAATAATTTAAAACGATTAGAGGATTATATCTAATATTTTAAAATAATTGGGGGATCATATCTAATAATTTAAAATGACTAGAGGATTATATCTAATTTATAAACTGGAAATTTATTCACAAAATTATCCGCTACTCATAAGAAATCATTCGTAAAGAGTCACAACTCCTACAAATTGATTTATTCCATTAGTTTAGGTTACATATATTTAATTTTTTTTATATGGTAAAAAAGAGAAAATCGAAAACTGACAGAAATTCCTACATTTTACAAGACAATTCAGTCACTCAAAACTTGCAGAAAATATAATAAAAAAGTTTATAAAATACGTTGCTTTAAAATATTTTTGTTTATTGCAAAAGAAAAAGATATTTTTTGTCATCGAGGTAGAGATAATGCAATATCTCTGAATTACATCGAAAATGGAATTTAGTTTCGTGGTAAAGGGAAATGAAAGAAACTTTGTAAACAGAAAACTTCAAACCCATTTAAACTGAAACGTGTTCGGGTATGTTATTTACCTAGTTTTGTACTTTACGAACAATTTTTGGAGAAAAAAATACTTCAGGGAAAGAATAATAAATCAAAGATGGATGATCGAAACTTTGTTTAGATCTTTTTACAAATGCTTTTGTTTTTCAAATACTTGTAATAATGGTGCTTTGCTTAAAATACGAAGCACCGAAATAAAAAAATACGTAATCTTGTTTAGTTTACAAAATTCAATTTTTCTCATACCTTTTTACCAAATACAAAATATTTTTATTATTTTTATTTTTTAACCAAAATAATATTTAGAATGGTTTAAGACCGCATAAAATGACTTATCTTGAATTTTTTTTCAGAACTATATTTCGAAGTCTTAAGTTTAGTTATTTTTTACTCCATATAGCTTTCTTTTTGGGAGCTTTAGAAATGTACTTCAACGACTAAATTTAGCATTTATGTGATTATTTGATACGGGTGAGCACTTAGCTATAAACCGAATTATTTTAAAACTACTTTCATTGGAAAATAATGTTCAAAAGCGAAAATAAGCGCAAAAATTGCATATTTTTTGGATTATGCTTCCATTTTCGGTGGTAACTTCATATCTCCCTAGAGAAACATAAAAAAATCGACGATTTGAATATATCAGTCTTTTTCATTCGGTTAGGTTTGAAGTTTTATTACTATTTTATCATTTCAGAAGCTGGGAAACATATTTTTAAAATTATTTTATTTAAATGTACGGCATGCTGGATTTCACTAAAAATCAAGTTTCACAGAGCTGTTTCAAATTTAAATAAATTGAACACTTTTTCCACATCATCACATACTAAGTTAAAATTATAACAGAGGTAGCAAGCAACCTCATTGCAAACGTTGTATTTGCTGTTTCTTTTGACTGTCATAATGAAGATTTTTTTTTTCTTAGCTTTTATTGGAAACTTTGTTGAGCTTTTTTTCAATGCTGATATGTATAGTGTTTTTAGATTTAGCGCAGAGAGTTTGCGTACGTATATCTTTTATTTTTATGCAATGATCATTAAGTTAATGGAATCTATGATTTAATATAATTTTTATCAACATCATTCATTATCAATTTCTTGCAATATTTTCCCTTCATATAGAAAAAAGCAACAAGATCCTTACATAAAAAAATTAATTAAAATTGATGCAAATCAGGCTTGCCAAAAGTCTGCATACACTGATAAACTAAGTTTATTTAAGGATTTTCTATTTTGATTTGTTATTTTTTTATCAGTAAATAAAAACTTATTGAACGCGTAAAATACTTCTTACTTTTCATAGTTTGATTTAATTTAAGTGCTTATCATTCATGCGTTAGCCTTATAGAAACGTATATATAGAATCTCATAACTAAAAGGACGGAAGGGGCCGAGTGGCCCCTTAAGTATTTTAGTAGGTATTCCATAACCCCAGGTAGGTTTGGGCATGAAGTACACTTTGGTATGGATAAGGTACTTCAGTATTTCTAAAGAAGCTGAAGTATTTCAAAATATGTATAATTATTATTCATAGTGAAAAGAAAACTCAATTATTCTAGAAACTAGTATGTCAGTATAATTGAAAAATCAGTGTTCTAATTGATCAGATATTTTCGTAAACTAAATTGAAAAACATTCATGCCTTGTCCGGGATACGAAACCAGAACCTATCTGATTCAAGGCCAGTTCCCTGATCCCTATACTGTCCGGTGGCGTGTTTCTAATGTAAAATCACCCTCTTATTTAAAGGTCTGAGCCATTTAATACAATCTCTTAAAAAATTTAATAAATATTAAATTTTGCATTTTAAGTAAAAAATTATGTAAACAGACCGTATACCTTACGAATCCATCGAGTAATGTTTACTTTGAAATTTTGTAAGGTTAAAAAAATAAAAACCCAAACTTCATATGTTTCGAAAAAATAAAATTGTATCGTATGTATTTGAGATAATATCTTGAAATTATTCCAAATTTTTTTTGATGCATCTCTTTTAAGTTTTTTCAAAAATGAACCGGACGTTTTAAACAGTATGAAGCAAGCTTTGTGATGGTAATGAAGTAATTTTTTTAGACGTATTAAAGTAAAAGCTGGGTTTCTTTTAAAGTATTAGAGTACCACTCGATGTCATAAAATGAATTTGAGTCTAGCGAATAATTTTGAAGAATAAATTATACCGTATCTTTATTATATATTGACGAAAACATAAAATGTTTGGATTTTATGTAAGCATATTCCTTTACGTAAACTGGTGATATGATTTTGTAATATATGTTAAATTCCCCCCCTCGATATTTAGTTAGCTATTTAGACAGTAACATATTGAAGAAATGAGAACTAACAATGTAGTATTTATATAAAAAGTACTTTAATATAAAAAAGAGGCAAGATATTTGAATATCTACTTAATGGAGTTTTACTATTGTCATATACCACATTTGTTTTTTTAAATGCATAAATATTTATATAATATGCGATTCATATTTAAGTATGCTACCTTAGACTCAAATAATTCTTACAAACAGGGAGATGTTTCTTTTGGATGACCAAATAACGAGTATAAAGTACGGTCATAAATGCAAATACAGAATGAAAAATAAAAAGTAATGCTTTTTAACCCCTTAACGATCGGTTAATTTCCAAGAAAACGGTCATAAAAGTGCCTATTTTTTATTTTTGTATCCCTGATTAGTGCTGACATCTAGTTTAAAATAAACTAATCGTCTGTAATTACCTTAAAAATATCTTGGTATTGCCATCTGGTGTGTAAAATGAGAAATAAAATGTTTTCCGGGCAAAAGAAACGAATTAGTTTTATTGTTATTGGCCCGTTACTACTGAACACTCCAGTCCGGAAATATCACGGGAGCGAGAAATAGAGGGCGAAACCTCACCCCGTCATTTTCACGGGAGCGAGAAGGAAGGGGTTAAGCAAACTTCAAGAAAATATAAAACTCAAAGTAACATAAACTTTTATTATTAAAATATGCAAGCAAGAACCCAAAAATTAAAATATTTACGGAATCTACAAGGGTTGGACTAAAATATGGAAACACTTTGATACTATGTGGTACTATGCAAACGATTCTATATTATTCTATGTGATTTGATAATTTAACAGCTTTAATAAAAATGGAATATGTTATTTTAACAGTTATTTATTTAATCATGGAAAATTAAATTTTACAATGTGAAATATGTCGAAGAAAATTTTATGTAAAATATCGGAGGCCTACAGTTATTCTGATTTCTTAAGAAGTTCATTAAATTTGCTTTCATTTTCAACTGTCGAGTTTTAGATTTCACTTCATTAAAAATGATATTTATAATAACTCGATTGATTATTATTTAAGAAAGATTGCGATTGTAAACTATTTGGAATTTTTTTTTAATGTTTGATACTTAATTTTGAAAAATAGTTTCTTTTAGCTCTTCCACTTAGGCTGGAAGAAATTTATTTCTTCCGAGATGGTTTTATTATAGTTTTCCATGATTTTTTCCATTTTGAAAGAAACAAGCATATTCTTAAAATTAATAATTTACTTAAATTATAAAAAATATTTTTCTTACTACTTTTTTATGTGTAAAATAAATACTATCAAATTACCTCCTTTCATAAGGAATAAGATGTTCCTTTATTTGAAGAAATTTTTTACAATCGCTATTAAATGAAAATTTATTGTTATCACTTTAACATTTTCCATGTTCAAACCGAGGTTTTTTAGCATATTCGAATAGTAAGCAAGTTTGTAAGCGATTACTTACTTTTATAATTTTATTAATTTTATTCTGAAGCACTAATACATTTTTATACAAAAATGCCACTGAAAAAAAACAAACTATTTCATTATCTCTTATTAATCATAGACCGAACCACCAGCTTGCAAAATATTCTTTAATCATTTACCGTTTTAAATTTACTTTCAATTAACAACTCCTCTTTAATATTAATACGGTCAAATGGTTTATAATAATCTCATATGTTCATATAAGCTCAAACCCCCAAACGATTTGAATAATTGGATCAAGTACTTCAACTTCTATTTTCCCTTGGTATCATTTCCTATAGACTTATTTGGAAAATACGGGGTCATTAAGTTGCTTCGTCAATTTTCTCCGCGAACTAAGCAAGTTTTCATTAAATGAAGCGAGAAATCACTTCACAACATCTTATCGAAAGTGAACACAAGTTGGCAGAACGGCTTTGCCCATTCCTGATACAGAGCTTGTGGGTGGACAAGAGTAAGCTCCGTTCGATTGTTTGGTGAGGGTTGAATCAGTTATTCTATAATGTTACTCATAATTGGATGTTCCAGATCGAACAAGAATCACAGATGAGAAATTCTCATGACATGTTGTTAGTGTTCTAGAAGTTTCGAGAACTTAGTTAAATTTTTTTTTGTGGTCGTAAAAAGAACTTTTTTATTATTAGGGTAGTTTAGGATTAGAAAAGGCAATATATGTTATTTTTCACAGCATTTGAACTTTTCACAGCTACATTCCAGAAATACTACTAGAAAAAAGATCTAGGACACAAAATGTTTAAATTAATTAATATTGATCAAAAGTATTTGTTAATTAAATATATGTGTTGAAACTGGCCAACCAATTTCCTAGGATTAATGTGAAATTAAAGCCAAGAAAATGTACGATAATCTTATAATTTATTTATAAACACATTATAAATTTTTCGTGAGTTTAGTCACTCTGTTTAATGATAAATTTTGTAATCCTAATAAAGAATAAATAAATAAACTCATAAATAAAAGAAACAAATTTTTTTTTTAGTTTTTCTAATTGTTAAGTTCTTTTCGGATGTGATTACACGAATATTACTAGCTGATTTTTACTTAAACAAATCTATATCCTACTTTATTATATTAAATAACTGTTGGTAGGCTAAGGGATATTGATAACTACTATGCTTTTTAATGAAAAAAAATTGAAATGTTATAGGATTTAAACCACATTTGAGTTGAGTGCGGAGAAAAATTACGACGAAACAGGATTATTATTTACTCTTTCATGATCATTATTACAGTTAACTTTAGAGAGTGACCACAAACTAGAAAATTTAAAAAAAAAGTAGTAGAGAACAAATTTTGAGAAATGAGTAGACTATTGAGAAATAATTTTTTTTACTAATTTCTTTTTTTAAAAATACGTTTATGAATGTTATCTAAATGTTAAAACTAGTCATCTAAGTTCCTAACATTAAATTGAAATTACAACATTTAAAATTTCCAACTGCCTCATTAGTCACCACCATTATATTTGATTCTCTGTTCTCCCCGTTGTAATCTCCCTGCTTTAGCATCAGCGGTTTTTTAGTAATTACGCGAGCTTTTAAAGGAAAGTGTCCACAGGGTATGTAAATTGCAGCAAACAAATAAATTTCACGGACGCCTTTTTAATGTTATTCAAATGAACTACTAGTTCTACAGATGAATAAACAGATACAAATTAAAACTTAATAAACATTTATTAATTCTAAAGCAATCTCAATTTAGTGATATTTTCAAAACCTAACTAATTCGAACACTAAATAATCAACACAAAACATTTCAAGAAGGTTGCCAACATAAAAACCAAAGTTAAAGAATAAAAATTAAATGAAAGCAGCAGCAGTCAGAGTCACGTGACACCAACTATAAAAACATATTACAATCTCTAACATACTCCCACCTTGCAAAGTTAGGCTTATTGAACTTTGCAACCAAAATTTTACGAAAGTTGGAACTTTAAACTACTAGAGCTAAAAATAAAAAGAATGCTCATAAGTCCAACCGAACAGGAACTTTGATGATTCTTCCCGACTTAGTTTTAGGAAAATAATTCACCTCTAAAGCTTCATTGTTTTCTACAAAATCGTCAGTCCTTCTAGCAGCTTTTAAGACCTCAATATCAGTTTTGGTAGACACTTCTAATGGGTAAAGCCGCCTTTGAAATGGACGGATCCTTTCCCCCTTACTGGTCCTCAGTTTTGCAACTCTAGGAATACCATCTTTACCAGGAAAAATTTCTAAAATAACTCCAAGTGGCCAATCGATGCGACGGACATTGTCATGTCCTATTAACACAACATCACCAACGTCTAAAACGTTATTTCTTCTTACCCCTTTGTGGACTAAAAGAGCAAGGTATTCATTTCTGAATCTTTGTCTGAGATTTTCACGTAGCTTCTGTAAATACTTTATTCGTTTTATGAGGCAAGATCGGTCTACATTATCTAGATCTGGTGTTTCGCTGTTACCGCCACCGTGAATAAACATTTCGGGTGTCAACGGTACTAATTCATTTGGATTATCTTGTATGTAAGTGAGTGGCCTTGAATTTATTACTGACTCACAGTCACACAATATCGTGTAGAGTTCTTCGTAATCGATGGTATATTTCCCTAGAACTCGACGTAGCAGTTCTTTGAGCATTCTGACCATTCGCTCCCACCACCCACCCCACCATGCTGCTGTAGGTGGAATAAATTTCCAAGTGATTCTCTGAGCGGTTGAGTATGCGGCTATTTTGTCCCAATCTAATGCTTTCAATGCTCTGTTGGCTCCCACAAAATTTGTGCCGTTGTCGGAATAAAGGATTGAAATCCGGCCTCGTCTGGCAATGAATCGTCTGAGGGCTTGGATATAAGCATCTGTGGTGAGTGATTGTACCAGTTCAAAATGGACCGCTCGGTAAACGGCGCACGTAAATAAAACGATCCAAGCTTTTCCTTTTGACTTCAAGTAGAGAGGACCAGCATAATCTACACCACTTACCTCGAAGACTTTTGTCAAGGTAACTCTTTCTCTAGGCAGCGGAGCGAAGGGAACTTCAACTGGTTTAGATTTGAAACGCTTGCATGTCACGCATTTAGAAATGACATCTTTTACTAACTTTTTAGCCTTAAGAATCCAAAACTTCTCCCTAAGTCTGACAAGTACGATAGAAGAACCAGCATGCATTGATTTCTCATGCTCTTCTCGTATTAACTTCATAGCGAAACTATTACCAGGTAAAAGAATGGGAAATTTAAAATCTTCAGTTTCATCACTATTTACAAGTTTGGTTCTTATTCGCAGTAATCCCTTTTCATCTCTAAATGCTTGCATTTTGTTAAGAAACTTCTCATCTTGAAACACTTTTAATTGCATGGATTTGAGCACTTGAGTTTCTGCTTCTTTGAATTCTTCATAGCTCAAGTTACCTTTTAATTTATTTTCATGTGATGTGTTATGTATGAAACGAAGAATCCATGACACCACTCTGATGTTTCTACTGTAAGAGGAAAAATGATCGCTCCATATTTCTGTAACTTCAATATTTACAATTGAAGATACGATCGTTCTTCTTTTTTCTCTAATCACTTCTTCTTCATTGACATCTTCCTCTGAGTCGTTAGTTGGCCATTCACGGGATGGAAGGTACAACCAACAGGGACCCTCCCACCATTTTGACTGGCACAATTGCTTAGCTGAACAACCTCTACTTGGCCGATCCGCGGGATTCAAGGATCCAGGTACATGTCTCCATGCTTGAACTGGTGTCAGTTTCCTAATTTCTTGAACACGGTTCTGTACGAATACACCCCACGTTTCTTCTCTTTTCAACCAAGCTAACACTGTGGTGGAATCTGTCCAAAAATACACATTGTGGGTTTTAAACTCTTTTCGTACCTCAGTGGATAGACGAGCAGATATTGTGGCACCAAGAAGTTCTAATCTTGCAATTGTTGTCTCTTTTTTCCCACAAGGGGCAATTCTTGTTTTACTTTGTACCAGCTGTACATAAACATTAGTCATATAACAAACTCGCAGAAAGACTACTGCCGAATAGGCATACTTGCTTGCATCACAAAAAAAATGAAGTGAAATATTTTCAACTCCCTTATCGCAGTGCAACCATCTTGCTACCTTCACATTCTTCAAACATTAAAGCTCATTTAACCATCTTAGAAATTCTTCGCCCGTTTTTTGATCAACTTCAGCGTCCCAACCAATTTTAGACTTCCACAAATTTTGTAACAAAAATTTTGGACGCATCATCACTGGACAGGTTATCCCTATGGGATCAAAAACTTTGTGTGAAGCTGATAAAATATTTCGCTTTGTGATCACTTCATTCTTTGTTTCATTAACATCAGGAATATTTATGGAAAGAGTATCACTTTGTCTGTCCCATATCATTCCTAGAATGTTTGTTGACCTTACAGTGGATTCAGCGGGATTAGTGAACGCCCACCCTCTTAAATCAAATTTTCTTTCAGCCATAATTTCTGTGGCAACTTCAATAAACTGTTCTAACTCTTGCTCAGTTTCAACACTAACTAAACAATTATCTACATAAAAACTGAGTAGCAGTTGGCGGATAATGCCTTCAGGATATCTTCCATTTCCTTGTGTGGCTTCATCTAGTTTGTTTTCTAAGTGGTATCGTATGGTTGACGCAAGCAAAAAGGGACTACAAGAAACACCGAAGACAACTCTTCGATGACGGTAATGTTTGAGCTCACCTTGTTCGTCGTGCCATAGAAAACGTAGAAAATCTCTATCTGGCTTATGGAGACCTATTTGCAAAAAAGCTTTGCGTATATCTGCTGTTATGCCGAACTTATGGAGGCAAAATCTTGTCATTATGGAAGGAATTAATTCGATCAAATTTAGGCCCTTTTCAACACAGTCATTAAGACTGGGATGTCCCTTTTGTTTAGACGAAGCATTAAACACCGGCCTAATCTTTGTTGTACTGTTCTCCTTTACTACGTGACGATGTGGCATATAGTGACAAGTCAATTTCAGTTCTTTTACAGGAACTTCTTCGATGATGCCTTCTCGTTCCCATTCTTTGAAAACATTTCCATATTCCTCAAACAAATTTTCTGCTTTAAGCTTCCGAGTTGTTACTTGCAACCCTTTTAGTGCTAAATTAAAATTGTCGGGCAAAGGCAAATGTACGTCAAGCCAAGGTAGACTAACAAGGAAACGTTGATCTTCAACTTTAACAGTCTTTAAGAAATGATCTACCGAAGCGTTATAAAGTTCTTTTTTAGTCTCCTGTTCTGATGGATCCTGTATCCCTATGGTATCCAATGTCCACATATCTGATATATCCATTTCTTTCACTAAAAGAGAAGTTACCAACATAGAATTGCATAAAGATGTATCGCTTTCAGGCACTTTTCCCGACAATGTCCAACCAAGTAAAGTTTCTATGGCGACAAGTCCACAAGTTAATACTTTACGCTGACCTGTCATAAGCTTCCCTATCACGTCAGCTCCAAGAAGTACTTGTACAGGTTGCAATTCATTACCAATATCTGATAAAGTTATCTTCATTTCCTGAAGCTCCTTGATCCACGGACCTGAAGTTACAGGTGTAATGTTATCACATATAGAAGACTGATCCAAAGCTTCCATGTTACAAGTTATGCTGCTTTTAGGATTTCTTAATCGAATTCTATAACATGTGTGTTCATACTTATCAGAGTTAATACCACCAAATAAAGAATGTATAAGTGTTTCTTTTCTTACCGGAGTATATCCCATTTGTTCCACGAGACTTTTCAAAATATACGTTTTTTGGGATCCGGAATCTAATACAGCTCTCACTAGAATTTCCTTGTTATCTGAAACCAGTTTGATTTTTAATGTCTGAAGAAACACTTTGGGACCATAAGTAATGTTAGACATGTTAATCTCAGAACTTTCACATTTCTCACCACTTTCTCCTGATTCTTTACCTCGGGTATCTAGCTTCTCACACATAAGTGGCACATGTCTTTTACCGCATACAATACATTTGATAAACATTTTGCACTTACGTACTGGATGACCAGGATTCAAACACGCAAAACAACACTGGTTTTTTCTTACTATATCTTGTCTCTCGGCTAAACTCATCCTTTGAGCGGTGAAACAGTCTGAGCTGGAGTGCTTTCCAGAACAAAAAACACATAATTTCTTTACCTCTTTTGAAGCCACAGTAAGTAAATTGGCAGCTGTAGGCACTCTACCTGAAATCAAAGGCTTTCCTTTTTTCTTAAAAGTTTGGCGATTTTCACTTGAACCCAAACCAAACCCAGCCATGGCTAAATTTATTCTTTCCTCTCCTTCAGTTTCGGTTTTCAGGAAATTCATCAAATTGTTCAGTCGTTCTTTAGCATCAGTTGCAGCTGCGTAAGAAGGACTTCTGTTCCATGCTTTCAGGAACTCTTCTTGAAAACAAGATTCAACCATTGGATAAAGTATTGAAGCACATTTATCAGTTGTTACTCCTAGTGTCTCTAATGCTCTAAGGTACGATTCAAGCTTATCATAGAGAGAAGTCATTAAAAATTTTTCATTTTTCTGAACCGAAATTATTAATCTTAATAGTTCGCGAACATAAACTTCTACCAAAAGTTCATCTCTTCCAAACCGAGCTTTCAGACTATCAATTACCTTGGCGTAGTTAGCTCCGGTTGGCGGAAAGCTCTCTACAACTTCTCGCGCTCTAGATCCGCTTACAGTAGCTTGAATAAGGTACTGAAATTTATTTTCGGGAGCAATATCTACATCTTGATGAATCTGTTGGAATTGGCTCCAAAAAGGTAACCATTCCTTGATATCCCCACTGAATTGTCGAAACTCTAATTTGGGTAAATTAAATTTCCTCCTAGCACTAGTAATCATAGAATTTTCGGACTCACCTGCTATTGCCACTGGCGAGTTTACTTGAATTCGCGCCAACTCCAGTTCATGTAATCTTATTCTTTCCCGTTCTTCATATTGCTTTTGCTTTTCATCACATTCTAACTGTTTTTGCTTTTCTTCATATTCTAATCGTTTTTGATCCGCCTCTGCCAATTCTTTATGCTCCCGGTCACTAACAGTTGTTACCAAAATATCTTCAACAAACTGTGGATCTTCGGAATACTGCTTACTTTTCAAAATTGCTTCTTTCAGTTCCGATATTGTGACCTTTTGTGGTAATGTTGCGCCAATTTCTTCAGCGACGAACGACAAATCTTCTTTTTTAAATCCTTTTGCTGCTTGAAACATTGTTTCGAAACGGAAAAAATGTCCTGTCACGGACGCCAGAAAATGTAAATTGCAGCAAACAAATAAATTTCACGGACGCCTTTTTAATGTTATTCAAATGAACTACTAGTTCTACAGATGAATAAACAGATACAAATTAAAACTTAATAAACATTTATTAATTCTAAAGCAATCTCAATTTAGTGATATTTTCAAAACCTAACTAATTCGAACACTAAATAATCAACACAAAACATTTCAAGAAGGTTGCCAACATAAAAACCAAAGTTAAAGAATAAAAATTAAATGAAAGCAGCAGCAGTCAGAGTCACGTGACACCAACTATAAAAACATATTACAATCTCTAACAGGGTATTTACCGTTCACGAAATTTTTTTTGCTTTTTTATTCCAAATTTGATGATTTTCAAGGAGTTAACTAATTTTTAAGATACAATTTCTCCAGGCTTAGGCTTAAGATAAACATATCTTCATATGTGATGATGCCCTCAGGGGTCCCCAACCCTATGCCCGCGGGCACCATGGCGCCCGTCGATCGGTCGATGTGCGCCCGCTGCTTGTGCCCAACGATGAAATATTTCAGTTTTCCATTTTCTCATTAAATTCTATGCAAATTTTATGCTATGCAAATACATACTGAAGTACTCTGGCTCAGTAAAGGCAAAGTACTTGATAGATTTCTACATTTAATTGAAGAAATAAAAAATTTTCTTGCAGACAAAAATCAAGCATTTTTAGAACTAAGAGGTCCTCTTTGGCTATCAGATTTGTCTTTCATAACGGACATAGTGGAAAAGCTAAATAATTTAAACTTGGAGCAGCAGGGAAAGGACAAACATTAAGCAAAAATGATAGATGCTATAAACTCGTTCAGAGTTAAGCTAGTTTTGTGGATATCACATTCGAAAATGAAGTCTCTTGTGAATTTTCCAAACTTGAAAAAAATTATAGGTGACATTGAAATTAACTTATCGACATTTGTCATCAACCTCCAATTGCTTAAAGATCAATTTGAAAAGAACTCTCAAAAATTAATTATCATCGAGCCTTTGATAACCTTTTTTGTTAATCCTTTTACCAACCAAATAAACGTAACTTTAATAGCAACAAACATTTCAGAATTTCTTCAAGTAAGGCGAGAAGAAGTGGAGATAGAAATTGTGAATCATCAGAATGACATTATCCTCAAAACTATTATGTCAGATGAGAAATTCTGGAATATAGTTGAAGGAACAAATTCCTTTCTTAAAAAGAGAAGCACATAAGTCGTTTCTTGGTTCCACATACTTGTGCGAATCATTGTTTTTGACAGTGAATATGATAAAATCAAAATATATAGATCCCTACTTACAGATGATCATCTTGACGATTGCTTACGAGCAGGAATTTCATCATTTTCTCCCAATTATGAAGCGGTGGCCAGCGAAATGCAATGCCAAAGACCACATTGACTGTATTTTATAAATAATTTTTATATTTCGTATGTTTTGAAAGTAACTTAGTAATCATTTATTTCACTCAAGAATATCAACACTAATTATATTCATATGTTAAATTTAATTTTTGTGCATTATATGTAGTGTGTATTATTACTTACGTCTATCAACTATAAATTTATCTTGAAAAAATAAATGGTACCCGCCATTCGACCGATATTCTAGTATTTGCTCTTAGGTACAAAAAGGTTGGGGACCACTGCCCTAGGGCGACTGGAATAGTCGCAGTGTACAGTTAGCAAATTAGAGTGGGAGAATAACAGAAACTGTGGCAGACTAAAAATTTGTACTTAATGTCCTACTTCTATCTGAGGGGAAAGTTAGGTAGAAATTCTTGGGGTGGAATACTTTCGAGTGAGGGATCGCCTTTGGTCATTTCCTTTCTCTGGGACAATCCAAATTTATCGAAGGGAGTGGGGTCACATATAATATTTTGAGAGAATTCCGTCGAAGAGGAGGAAAGAAATGATTGGGTTGTAGTCCTTCATATCTATGAGGAGATATTTTCATATCTATGAGGAGCTATATCTATTTTGCATATAATTGATTTGTTGTTGCTGTAGTTAATTTACGTCGCGCTAGAGCTGCACAATGGGCTATTGGCGACGGTCTGGAAAGCATCCCTGAGGATGATCCGAAGACAAGACATCGCAATTTTGATCCTCTGCTGAGGGGATGGCACCCCTGCTTCGGTAGCCCAACGACCTGTACGCGAAGTCGAGCACTTTACTGTAGAATAGTTTAACGAGAACCAATATCGCACACCCTCGGTCCCTACGCAGACCGATCCAAGTGGTCACCTACCCGCACACTGGCCGCAGCCAGTGATGCTTGACTTCGGTGATCTGCTGGGAACCGTGTCTTAACGATCAGTCATTTGCGGGACTTGTATATAATTGATGCCTGCTGGGTCAGGTATTTCGAGTTGCTAAAGTAGGTTGCACTTAATTTGTTGATTAATGCAATTATAGTATTTGATGGACTTATTAGGCAGGTGGTATGGTGCTCCAGTATTTCTTTGAAGAAGTTTATTCTAAGCAATTTGAATTCTTCCAATTTGTGCCAGATTCAGATTGTGCAAGCGTGCGAAAGTATACAATTTCTCCAACAAATCTGATATTGAAGAATAGGGATCAGTTTTTAAAGAGAACTGTTATTAACAGACCCGCTGAAAGAAGTTTTTATTTGTGACAACACTCTGTTTTAGGATACTCTGATACTATTCCTGAAATCATCATTTTGCGCAAATTTTACTTGTTTTAAATTAACACTATTTTGATGTATATTAGAATTTCCAACTGCTTTGCAACGGACTTTTTGGGAATCATATTTTAATGCTGCCATTCGAGCTGAAAATACCACACATTTCTAGAGGCTGCATTGTAATTTTTGTACTCAGTTTTGCTCTTACGCATCACTTGAAAGTTGTATTGAAAATTTCCTACCTCTTCTCTACTCAGCCATCATTACTTAATGAGAGTTGCGTGATTTAAAGAAAAATTTAAACTGATTTTTTGTATTTTTCTATAATATTAGAAATAAAGAAAATAATAAGGAAGCAATTAATCATTATAAAACGAATTTAATGCATTAATTAATGTGGGGATACTTTAAAATAACTCTATCTGCATAAATATAGCCACCAAAATCTTTACATTAAGCAGTGATACTTAACCTTAAAAAAGAATCAATGTGGGATATGCCGGGCAAATGTATACCAGGCAGAGCACTTAACCTTAAAAGAACATCAGTGTAGATTATGCAGTCGGACAAATTGTCGGCCATGCTGGGGAGTGGCAATTAACCTTAAAGAACATTAGTTTTGGGTATACCGGGAAGTGGCACTTGCACATAAAAAATATGAAAAAACATTAGTGTGGGGTATACCGGGCAATGGAACTAATCCTTAAAAAACATTAGCGTAGGGTATACCGGACAGTGGGAA
Source organism: Parasteatoda tepidariorum (assembly GCF_982258835.1). NCBI lineage: Eukaryota > Metazoa > Arthropoda > Arachnida > Araneae > Theridiidae > Parasteatoda > Parasteatoda tepidariorum. The sequence goes on from NC_141759.1 coordinate 59,756,836, forward strand.
ACATTAATGCAATTTTTCCTTTTTCCTGAAGTCTCCTTCATATTACCCTATTCCCCCCCCCCGCCCCAAGTACTTAAACTTTTTAGGAGAATGCATCTTCTTCTTAAATACATGGTTTATGTTTATGTTAAAAAAATTATGTTTAAAAAAATAACAACGTACAGCAATAGATTAAAATATAAAAAAAAATGTGCATTCAGTAACACTTCAACTATGCATTTTATTACAATATGGATCGAGAACGCGATATAATGTCTTTCGGTTACCGAATGTAGTTGAAGAGGTATTGCACATTCGAATTGCGGTTATCGTTAATATATCGCTCGTTTTCGTTACGTTTGTAACTCTAACGGCAAATTTGTGTTATCTTATACGTAAAATTTTATTTCATATTAAAGTCGTAATAGGATTCATACTTCTTCTTTAGCTTTATAAATTAAATTTAAAATGGTTTTGACCACCACTACATATAAATAAGTTAAACATATATATAAGGGCATTAGAAAGAACCTTTGATATATTTGAACTTATAACGATAAAAAAAGCTAGCAAACATTAGCAAGTGCGGCCAACTAGAGGTCTTAGTTTCTTAAAGTATCGTTCGTTCTTTCGTTGTTGTGAAACTGGGCGTCTGAGGCCTTACGGCCGCCCTTTTCCCATTCATCCTTAAATTAGACTAGTTTCTTAAAGTATAGTTGTTGCTAAACATTTAAAAGTAATTAGTTTTACATTTCCAGTGGTTTGGGACATTTCTTGAATTAGTGTTGCTAGACTGGCTCAACTGCACAGGAAACGATTAATAACAACTGTGCAAAGTTCCTGACAAAGTTATTTATATTATGAGATTTTTTTTTCTTTTACACTCTTCGAGAAGAATAAACACTGACCACGCTCGTTAGTTCTTACAAAAAAAAAACCAAAAAAAAAAAAAAAAAACCGGTCAGCAATGTGTTAAAATGCCTCTCATGATTTTATCAAAACATGGAACTAGTATTATGAGCTTGAAAAATTAACAATCTGCAAGAAAGTTTAGATGATTGAGTTCTATCAAATATTTTTTTATAAATAAATAGATTTCAGCCGATGAATTAATTTTTCAAATATCATTTATGTGTATTTCTTAAAACAAAATCCAATATGCAATACTTGGGAGGAAGGGCACTGCTTCATGCTCGCTTCGCAACACTAACTCTTAAGTTTGTTGCAATAATATTTAGTTTCTACGCATTTATAGAAAGTTAAATCGTATACAAAGTATTCAATCGAAAGATCCCAAAATATTTCATTGTTTCAATGTAGATTTGGTTAAAAAGATTTAGTTACCGATTCCCTTGGGATAAAATTTAAACACAATCATTATACCATTATATCTCATTTTACCATTTCAGTTTATTTTTATTTATGGTTATACATGCATATACAGGTTTGAGTACTCACTACGTCGGTTGCCATTTCATCATGATCATCAAAATTTATCTGGGTTCCTGAGACCGCTTACAGCTCTTTTCCCATCAGTCTTGAAGTTTCAACTTTATTATGGTTCTTTATGGAAAACGGAATGCAAATTAGAATGAAAAGAAAATTAAATATTTTATATTCTAGATAAAGTTACATCGCTAAAAAATAAGCAGCCATTGGCCTATTGTTTATGTCTTCTTTATGTCAAAAGTATTTGTCTGTATCTTTTAAAAGTACGTCTTATATCTTCTTTATGTCAAAAGCAAAAATTTCAATAAATCCTGCGTTATCACAATTTATGGCTTTTGCAAAAAAATTGCAACTTAGCTTTGCAATATGATGTTCTAAGAAATCAATGTTGAGATCGCGATGTACGTTCTTATTTCAGATAAACCATCTTGCTTGTCTTATTTTTCGAAGTATTTTATTCTGGCAACTTTTGAGTTTCTCCAGGGGTGATGGGGAGATGTTACACCCAGCTGGAGATGCGTAAGTGAGGATGGGGCGGATCATTGAAATGTAGAGTAAGCTTTTTAGTCTGAGTTTCGTTTTAGAGTTTTGAAAAAGAATTTGTAATTTCTGACAGGCTCGGTTGCTATTTCAGCAAAAAAGTTGCAGTTTTGTTTCTGAAATTTCTATTTAATTTTTGGTACTTATAAAAATGTGTTATATTACTTTTATTCAACAAGTTTTTTTTGTACTTGAGCGATAAATTGATTCCTAATGATATTTTAATTTTTTAAAATTTATTATATTAAATGCATGTGTTGATTGGATACAGTTTTGCGCAAAATCTATGAAAAAAAAAGTTAATATCCTTTGCTTATTCTGTGCTGTCAACCATACGGCGTCGCAAACTGCAATATCTTACGGAAAATTCTAAAATATATAATCATAAAAGTTATCATAACTGATTTACTATTTAATAATTATAAAATGTTTAACACTTCCAATTTCCGAATCCCAGTCGATACGAATTCCGCATCCGGCTTGCACCGACCACAGTGCTGACGTGAAATATCCTCAGTGGTAGACGGATCATGGGCTAGAGTCCCCTTGCCGTTAGACTAACCGTTGTAGGTTCTCGTGGTCTTCCTCTCAATGTAACGCGAATGCGGGTCAGCTCCATCAAAAAGTCTTCCACGAAGGCAAAATTTCTCCCAATACTCGATCCAGGAGTTCCCTTGTCTTCTGGATTGGGTTCAAAATTACAAGGCTACGGAGTTGAACATAAGAAGTCGTAAATCCATAAAATTTGTTTTGGCTGTTCAACGACGGTTATAAAAAAAATGTTTAACAAGGTGGTCCGTTTTTTTATTTTGCGCACTCCGACAAATTCTGCATTTATTACAAATTGATTATATGTAACTGCTAGAAAATAGAGCAAGGTAAAAATAATTACATTTGTAGCTAAGTTATGATTGGTTATAACCAAATTTCCTTTCCTTTGCTTGTCCTTTTCAAATGCTTTAAACGTTTTTAAACATATTTTTGAGGTACAAAATATAATAGGCATTTTTTACTGAATTTTTTTAACTACTACTACCATATTGTTTGTGTAATTCAGAAAAAAATTCTAACAGATACATTTTTGTCGCAACGGATTTCGTTTTTAAGAAAGTTTTGGTGTATAACATCAAATAAAACATCGACATAGAATAAAATAAAGCCTAACATCAACCTAAGAAATGAAAGCAAAAACATTTCTCTTTCACTAAAAACTAAGAGCAACAAAAACAAAACATGCTTTCATTTGTTATCTGTACTCTGGTCATTACTTATCTCACCAACAGATAGGCTGACCATATATCAGTATCATATTGTAGAACATTTCTCTATTTGTGGAAGTCTTATTACGAAATAAAAGAGCATGCCACTTAGTTATCAATGACCTTTGACACACGAGTTGCTAAAATGGCAGTGTCGTTGAAGGTGCCACTTAAATTGGGTGACCTCTGAGATAATGTGGCTAATGGGGATGACTACATATTGAAATAATATATAGTGCTGTCGCAAAAATGATATACATTTTAACCTTTTGAACTCTGAGTACTTTAAACTACTGTGTTTGATCTAATATAAGCACTAATTTACTTAAAATTTTTACTACAGTATTTTTATATAATTTTTAAAGTTCTCAAAATAATGTGGTTACTAATTAAGATATTAAAATTTTTCGATTTAGAGTGGCGATTGTTGATGGCGCCTCAGAGGTGATATCGGAGTTCAAAAGGTGAATTTATTTCTTAAAAAGGCAGCAAATATCATTAAAATTGTTTATTTATTTATGATTTATATCACGGAATTATTAATTATATTGGCAATATAATTAGAGGATTCTGCCTCCTCTGAGACCTGTTTAACAGATTGGGCCAATTTTATTTTGCCAATTTTAAGCAGGCTTGCTACGATTGGCGAGTGTCATAAGTAACAACAACATATACGTAGATACCACTGGTGACTAAAAATGTAAAAAGTGGTAGAAACTTAACTTATTTTTGTTTATTTATTATTTTTTTAATAATTCAATCTTAACTCACTCTATGACTTGTATTAAAACAACTTTTAAGCATAAAAAATAGTGAATTTTAATCTCTTTCAACTATATTTTGAATTATATTAGACACCATTTTTTGAAATTTAGTCGCCCATCTCATTCATTGTGTAGTATTTGTCATTTTGCTTGGTTTGGTTGAGGTTAGCAGGCAATGTGGTTGCTGTCAGGGGGATTCAAGCACTTTGCTTGAATAAATAATAATAATGAATATGAAACGGCGCAGCTTGCTCTAAACTATGTGTGACTTGAATTTTGGATGATGGTTGATGGTCAACGTGGGGAAACGCTTGATATTGTAGTTATTGAAGCTGATGTTATACGTGGATCTGTGATAAGAATTTTGTTAAAACTTTTATTTAGTTTGATGATAGTGATATTTGTGAATATTTGCATTTCTGAATGAACCATCTGGCACAAGTGATTTTTCGTAGTACTTTGCTTTGGCATTGAATGAGCTATTGAATGACGGTATTCCGGTATGGCTGTCCAAGCAGGTGAGGCATATGTGAGAATTGATCTGACCATCGATATATAGAGTAGTTTTCCTAGTTTTAATGACATATTCTGGTTGTAGATGAGTGGTTGTATTATATTTTTGATATGGGCATTCCAGGTGAGTGTGCTATTTATTATGAGGCAGAGGCAGTTTGCTTTGAGAGTCACTAGAGAGTAAAATAAATATTATATATGTAAAAAATTTAAATTATAAGGTGGTATTAAATTATTTGCAATATAATTTGTTTTTCTTCTTTAAAAGGTATTTTTAATTTTAGAAATGAAAGGATTCATTACTATTCAAGAAAATACTTAAAATTTTTTTGTAAAAGTATAATATTTTTGAGAATAATAATTGCTAAATATTTTAATATTATAAAATTTTAAAGTATGTATTTTTTCATATACTTGTCTTAGCTATACGCTTAGTTATACTTAGTTAGTACGCGACAGTTAAATCCAAAGTGTATTTTTGTTTCAACAAATATTATCGAATGATATCGGAAAATCTCTGATCGTTTGCATCAAAAAGTAGCCACTTAACCCATTCTAGACAACTGTTGCGAAAACGCAATATTTTGTAGTAATACAAAAAGAACACATATGGAAAATTTGACAAACAATTTTAATACTACAGAATAATTGGAGATTTTCTTGTATTAGCTATCACTTTAATTTCAAAATATCACAGGTTTATATAAAATATATTTATTACTAAACATAGTGACGAATACAATAGTTTTGTTTTTCTGAGATAGACTTTAAGAACATTCGTTATTTTTCTGTAAAATACATATAGGCACATTGACCCTTACTGGTTCAAGTTATTAATTGCCAAAGTTCCTATTTTAGGAACATATGTATTCTTGAAAAATTAAATGATATTTAAGTTTAGCTCATTATGTTTTTTTTTTAGAAATGGAAGATGATTTTAGAAGACATGTAGTTAATTCATAAATGATTGTAATACGACTTATTCCAAAAATACAATCTTCACAAACTTCATTTTCACCCGGGCTAACGCACATTGAGGGAAAATAATCCACTTAATTTTTAAAAAATATTTTTAAAGAGACCGGTAACTTAAATACTTCATTCTCTATTTTTTGCTGTTGATGAAACTAGATATCATAATGTATATTATATTTACAAATGTTTGTATTTTGATCTGAAATTATGTGACTACAATATTTAAACACTTTATACTCAGATGACACTTCTGACGAGTCATCAAGAGTCACCACTCTAAAATTTGCATCTATAATTGTTAAAATTTGATGCCTAGATTTACTCCATGCTGTGAATTGGTCCCATGCAGTGAAAAAATATTGACCTTTATAGGGCTTATATTGACTGGATAATGATTATAAAATATCGTGATAATCTGATAATTCTATATAGAGTCGATATTGGCTGTAAAGTTGCACTAAAATATCGGGTGATTCAGACAATTCTATATAGGGACCATATCTGATAAATTTCGGCTCTTTGAATCTTTATTGAGACAAGATTCGTGAATGTTGATTAAATTAGGGCCAAAGTTATTTTACTGTTAGGGTAATGTTCTCGCAACTGTAATCAAGAATGGATTAAAGAAATCCATATTTAAAAGCACTAAAAACACTTGTAAGAAATATCCATAAACTTGTATTTCTGAATCAAAAGTTAAGCCATTACTTGCACGCAAAAATCCATTAAATACGGTTTATGAATGAGAAAACTAAGTACGACCGAAAAAGGAAGTTAATGAGTTTCGAGTGCAAAAATTAAAAAAGAGAAAGAGAGAACTGTTCTAATGTTATATTCAGTTACGAGAATTCGCCTTCTTTGATAATGCTGAATGCTTTTCTGGCGATCAATTAAACACGTCGTAACCCGCGTATTTCATTCGGGGGAGTGGCAACGGCAATTACATCGGGGCATCCTGATAGAATGATCATTAATTTAATAATCGTTTGCTTCCTTTCTGCCTTTCGAATTAAGCGGGTAAATGATTTGTTAACGGTCATTGTCAAAAGATATATTCACTAGAAGTTCTGTTTCTTCTGAACTAGGAATAGAAAATGGGGTATTTATTTCACATTTTATTTCCTGAATCAGGGGAAAGTAATGCTCCCACGGGTATTATACAGAAAGCAATTTTTCTCACTAATTACGCTCGTAGAAAGTATTTCTTTGTAGACGCGTGTTAATTAGGACATTAATTATTTATTATTTAATTGATGTCAAACTATCCTCAAATTTAAGAAAACTGAAATTAGAGTGTCAATTTGGTTATTTAAAAATATCAGATAACAATTTTGTATTTAATTGTTGAAATAATACTGAATTATTTTGATAAAAATAGAATAAATTTTTTTAATTGTTATGTGTTTAAAGAAAATTTCAGGAACATTAACTTATTTAAGTGTCAAAATTTAGATATTTTGTCATGTGTACTTTTTTATAAGTGTATATATTTTTAATTATTACAGTTAAGTTTTTCTGCAGGGTCGGGGTTGACAAAATCATTTGGAGAAGTATCATTGGCAATAACATCACTGCCACCCAGTTCCATAGGGCACAGTGACACCAGATTTTGTGTATATTTTTGCTTAATGAACGATATCTTTCGGCAGTTCTGTATCCCAAGAGACCTGAGCTTTCCACCAATCTTGGTGAAGTAGTTTCGATATTAGAGTCACTGGGCACGTAAACCCAACCGGGAACCAAATCTTATGAGCCAATGACAATATTTTCCTCTTAGTTATACTTTTATCATCAATACTGATATTGCTAATATCACGTGATAACGGATCGTTCTAAAAGTTCCACAAAAGACCTAAAACCGGGACTTTAAACGTTTTCGGAATTCGTAACCTGTAAATTTTCATAATTGTCTACGTACATTCAGTGCTTTTAGCCAAATGATTTAAGTTTTCTGGTACGTAATCCAAATGGTGGTTTAAAACGGCAGCTAGCAGAAAAGGGCTGCAAGAAACACCAAAAACAACGCGACAGTGCCTGTAAGTAATTAACACGTTCACACCGGGAAAAGTGAAAATACTGGTACGGGAAAAGAGAAATACTGATAGAAGAACTATTTCAATACTAGATAATATTTGGGAGGAGTTAATCTATTCTCAACAATAACAATTCACTGGAAGGAAATTTATCACGGCGAAGAAGCAATTCAATATAAAAATTGCATTCGTTAAAAACAATTGGTAGTTTTTTATTATTTAGTAGGATTTTTATTATTCCCGAAAAAAAACTAAAAAATGAAATTTATTGTTACCAGTTTTTACTCCGGTGAGCTGCCAAGATGAGACCCACCGGTGGGTCACCTCGGCGTGAACGTGTTAATTTGCGAGGGTCACCGTCTCTCTACCATTAAAACTTCAAAAAATTCCTATCACTTTCTTGTAGGCTTATTTGTAAGAAGGCTTTGCGAATATCGGCTGTAACACCGATTTTACCTCATCTAAAAGTGATGGTATTATCTCTATCAAACTTGGCTCTTTTTCAATACACTCATTTAACGATGAAGAATTACGAGATTTAGCTGACCCACCAAACACGAATTTCAGTCGTTGAATTTTCTTTTATGACTGGTCTGTGAGGTAAGAAGTATTCAGCGGAATCTGCCTTATTTATATTGTTTTGATCAGACAAAACCTGTTCTATAAGGCCCTCTTTTTCCCCACTCATCAAATGCATCCTGATACGCCTTTAACACGTTAAATGCCACGATAATTTTACATGGCTTGCCCCTCTGGCCAAACGGTAAATAACTACAATCAAAATTTGCAAATATTAGTGAGATTTTGCTAGCTGTTAAAAAGGTTTAGCATGACGTGTCTTAATTAAAAGAAGAATTATATAAGCCTACGAATTGTTTGGAAATAGTGGTGGATAAAAATCTACTAAATTTTGCATGGTTTGCCCCTCTGGCCAAACGGTAAATAACTACAATCAAAATTTGCAAATATTAGTGAGATTTTGCTAGCTGTTAAAAAGGTTTAGCATGACGTGTCTTAATTAAAAGAAGAATTATATAAGCCTACGAATTGTTTGGAAATAGTGGTGGATAAAAATCTACTAAATTTTGCATGGTTTGCCCCTCTGGCCAAACGGTAAATAACTACAATCAAAATTTGCAAATATTAGTGAGATTTTGCTAGCTGTTAAAAAGGTTTAGCATGACGTGTCTTAATTAAAAGAAGAATTATATAAGCCTACGAATTGTTTGGAAATAGTGGTGGATAAAAATCTACTAAATTTTGCATGGTTTGCCCCTCTGGCCAAACGGTAAATAACTACAATCAAAATTTGCAAATATTAGTGAGATTTTGCTAGCTGTTAAAAAGGTTTAGCATGACGTGTCTTAATTAAAAGAAGAATTATATAAGCCTACGAATTGTTTGGAAATAGTGGTGGATAAAAATCTACTAAATTTTGCATGGTTTGCCCCTCTGGCCAAACGGTAAATAACTACAATCAAAGTTTGCAAATATTAGTGAGATTTTGCTAGCTGTTAAAAAGGTTTAGCATGACGTGTCTTAATTAAAAGAAGAATTATATAAGCCTACGAATTGTTTGGAAATAGTGGTGGATAAAAATCTACTAAATTTTGCATGGTTTGCCCCTCTGGCCAAACGGTAAATAACTACAATCAAAATTTGCAAATATTAGTGAGATTTTGCTAGCTGTTAAAAAGGTTTAGCATGACGTGTCTTAATTAAAAGAAGAATTATATAAGCCTACGAATTGTTTGGAAATAGTGGTGGATAAAAATCTACTAAATTTTGCATGGTTTGCCCCTCTGGCCAAACGGTAAATAACTACAATCAAAATTTGCAAATATTAGTGAGATTTTGCTAGCTGTTAAAAAGGTTTAGCATGACGTGTCTTAATTAAAAGAAGAATTATATAAGCCTACGAATTGTTTGGAAATAGTGGTGGATAAAAATCTACTAAATTTTGCATGGTTTGCCCCTCTGGCCAAACGGTAAATAACTACAATCAAAATTTGCAAATATTAGTGAGATTTTGCTAGCTGTTAAAAAGGTTTAGCATGACGTGTCTTAATTAAAAGAAGAATTATATAAGAAGAATTATATATTGTTTGGAAATAGTGGTGGATAAGAATCTACTAATCTACTATTAAACCAAGAATCACAATTAATAAACTACCTCTTGAAAATATTTATTCGCTGCCCGTGGCAAGTTGTGTGTATATAAATAAAACTATTTTTGTGTGTTCTGCATTGCATTAATTTCTTCAAACCATTTTAGTAACGATGATAATATAAAAAATTTACTCTTATTATGTTTCTAATAATCTTGGCTTCACCGGTGACCTCCGTGGCGCTACGAACAAACTCAGTGCCGGTCACCGGTGACCACCATGGCATTCAACGTGTTAACATATTACTAGAATTAAGCGATTTCACGGTATTGAACAGCCTTTTTCTTGGCCGAATCTTTATGATCCGACAATGTAAAACGACTTTCCAACCTGGGTAAACAAACCTGATACCTACTGCTTTGATCTCTGGTTAATGTTTCTTGAAAATGCTTTAGAACAATTTCTTGCGTTTCTGTTTTTGTTTGTTTTTCTCTCATATCGTGAATGCCGAAAGAATCTAACTCCTAGAGATGCGATATTTTACCATAGTCTACATGTAAAGTTGAGAAGTGTTAAATGTGTTGACACTCCTCAACTGAGAGTGTTAATCAAATTGAGGAGTGTTAAATGTGTTTTCTCGTATACAAGTTTTCCAAGTACTGTCCACCCTAAACGCGTGTTTGCAGCCACTAACCCTCCTGATAGATGTTTAATATTCCCCGTTAGCAAGGTACTTTCAAGATCTGCCCCAATAAGTACGTGAATTTCATTTGGTTTTTTTTCTTCGTATAAACAAGAATTTCCTCTTAATTCGATATCACTAGCAAAAACACCAGATTTTTTTAACACGTTCACGCCGGGTGTTGCCATCACCTCCTACATCAAGAAGCCTCCACACGGTCTTTTATAAGTAGTCCGCGAAGACTGTTTAAAAAGTGAACCAGTTGCGCGCATGAACCCAAAACCTTTTATACAAGTAATTGAGAAAAATTTATCTTATATATTTGAGAATTGAATCTGTAGTGGTTGACAAGTGAATAAGGCAAACCAATAATATTCATAAATAAAATAAATTTTTAGTCATATATTTGCTACCACTTTCTAACTTTAACTATATTCTGTATTAAATGACTCGTTCGGTATGTGGATATCCTTCATAGTGGTCTGATCGGACTACCCATAAAAAATCGTGTGGAGGCTTTCAGTTATAGGAGCCGTTGGTGTTGCGCCTGCAAGCGGGGCGAAAAAGAGAAAATACTGGTAGAAGAACTATTTCAATATTAGATAATATTCGGGAGGAGTTAATCTATTCTCAGCAATAACAATTCACTGCAGCGATGCCAACTTGCTCCGGACAGCAAATATATATTTTAAAGTGGTAGTTTATCATTTGTGATTCTAGGATTAATAAATTCAATTTAGTAGATTTTTATCCACCACTGTTTCTAAATAATTCGTAGACTTATGTAATTCACCACTTAGAAGTATTCGTATCATGCAATACCTTCTGAAAAGCTAGGAAAAAAAGTGAAATGTTTGCAAAATTTACTCTGTAGCTATTTACCGTTTCTTTAATTTTTTTGGCTTGTCCGGAGCAGTTGGCATCTCTGTCACTGTAAGGAAATTTATCACGGCGAAGAAGCAATTCAATATTAAAATTGCGTCCATTAAAAACAATTGGTAGTTATGAATTTTTATTATTCCCGGAAAAAAACTAAAAAATGAAATTTATTTGTTACCAGTTTTTACTCCGGTGCGCCGCCCGATGAGACAATCTAGCGTGACCCACCGGTGGGTCACCCCGGCGTGAACGTGTTAATTCATGTTTACAGTTGGGATAACTTATTTTAGGTATAGGAGCTTAAATTTGCTTTTGATCCATCACGTCCAATTCACAGCTGAATTTTTCATCAAGGCTAGTTAACTTAAGACGATACATCTTATGTTGTTCGGTATTTTGAATTCCTCCAAAAAATCCGTGTGAGACAGTTTCCTCTCCAATGCAATTTAAACTCATCGTTTTAGCAATAAATTTATTGCAATATGATCTTTGACTACACAAATCAATAATTATTCTTATTAAATGTTTAGAATTCTGACCATGTTAAAGTTTGTAAATAAACTTCATTAGAGCAACAATTATTAGTTAAGTTCAACAAGTTTATTACTATTATCAAAATTATCGGTTTCATTCCCTTTTAAACCACGATTTAAATAACACATTATTGTTGCATGGCGCTTCGAACAAAATGTGCAAACAATTTTTGAATAACACTGATCCGCTCTATGATTCATAATTAAACAGCGGAAGAAACCTCCTCTTTTTTTCAAAATATTTTTTTTTCTTCTAACAATAAACTCATCACTAATTAACGATTCGCTGAATCATGCGGCTCTTCACAAAAAAAAGCAGAGACTTATTCTTCTTCTTCTGTTTAATCTCAGAACTCAATAAATCTGTTGCAGTAAATTTCGAATTTTCATTTTCACGTGATTGAATTTTTAACTTTCTACTAGAGGGGGAAAATTTATTTCTTTATTATGGTTAGGCTATAATGTCTAGGATTTTTCCGATCCATTGATATTTATTGCCAAGGTCACTTATTGTAATCATCTGAATTGAGCGTTCTCTACAGCTTAGAAAGAAAACTTAAAAGCTCTTTTATATCTGAATATACATTTTCATTTTCGATTTTATTATACTCTAATACTAAATCTGGGGGTAATATTTTAAACGACATAAATGCTATTTGATCCCGCTTAGCTTGTAAGTATTTGCAAATTTCCTAACATTTTGTAAAATTTAGAGTTAAACTCATCTTGCTTATGTTGTTTTTGGGATAGTTTTATTCTGGCATCTTTTGAGTTTCTCTAAGAGTGATGGAGAGTTGTTACACCAGGGTGATCATGCGTTCGCTAGAATGGGACGGATCAATGCAGTGAGGAGCATTCGTAAAAGTCTAGAATTCCATTTTACAGTTTTGAAGGAGAATTTGCAGTTTGTGACATAGGAGTATTATTATTGAAGAGGCATACTTTATAGTTTTGTTGGAGGAAGCGGTGGTCTCCAAACCCCGGCAGCGGACCGGTAACGGTTCGTGCATCAAATGGTACCCAGCCACCCCAGGAACACAAAATCATTTCCATTTTATTTACTCAGGTGAAGTTCTCTCGGGTTTGTGAGAACTTTCGATTGGTTAACTGCGGAGGCAGTCATCTAAAACCGAATCAATACCACGTATGTAATAGTATTTTGTTTTGAAGATATGCTTAAATGTAATTGAATTAAAATTATTATATCTAAAATGTAAACAATCAATGTCTGGCCCTCCCACGTTAACCTTAAGAATAGTGATAGCTAAAAATTGGTGAACGCTTAGAAGCTAATAGTTCTAGTGGTTCATAAAATTTTTGGAAGTATTGTCTGACTGGCAACATTGCACCAAAAGGAGTTAAAAAAATATTTAATATATATATGAGTTTTTATGTTTATTACATAAACGTTTACAGTGATTTCATTAATTCTTAAATTAAATTCTTTAAATATTTAATACATTTAAATTGTTATCTCTCATTAAAAGATGCTCTTACTTTGATACTAAAAAGTCTAACAAATATAAAGAAATTAATCTAAGCCGAATGCATGAGCTTTTCCCTATAAGAACTATACCACTTATGTTCTAAACCCTTAAAATTAATGACTTTTTCCAAGAGTGATAAAACTCCCCCTAGAATGACTAACAATTAGTTTTGTTTCGTAAATATGTGTCAAACCAGGCTTCGATTTAAAGTTTTAATATAGCCTCTTTGTCTTTCTACAAGACTTAAAGTATTGAGGTTTTGGAAGTGGATGTTTGTTACTAAAACAAAGACTTTATTGGCTGTCATTAATTAAATACATTAATTTCTGCAGTCATGATTAGTTGAAAAGGGCAATTAAGTCTCTGTTTTAAGTTAATATTTTCAAAGTTACGTTATAATGAGACTTTTGGCAACTTGTTTCAGCGAGAAGTGGTATAATATTATTTTAAGGAAGTGAGAATTTATTAACTGAAATCATTGTAAAAATGTATTAAATTTTAATTTACGCTAGGGGTGCGCAACCTTTTTGAGTGAAGGGCCACTTGCGCAGGAGGTAGATTAACAAAGGGCATCACGCATATTTAGTCATGTTAGCGCCAAATATGATAATTTTTATATAAATATTAGTGTTCCAAGCACTAAATACTTTTATCAGTAAACTTAATAACATATTTGCAATAAACGTAATAACAGATTTGCAGAAAATTAAATACTTTTAATTATTTGAATTTATTTAAGACTAAAAAAACATATACTTTTTTTAAAAAACAATAATTAATTTAACAAATATATATATATATATATATATATATATATATATATATATATATATATATATATATATATATATATATATATATATATATATATATATATATATATATATATATATATATATATATATGAAATATCGGGGATCCACACCGATATTTTTTAGTTAATTAGAGTCAAAACAGCATGATTAACAAGTCCAGTTTCGGCATAATCATTTATTTTACTAAACGATGGTGAAATAGCAGTTTCACCCCTCTCCAGCCGGAGAGGGAGAGACAGAGTTTCAGTCAGATCTGACGGAGTTTAATTTGTAAGCATAAAATACCAAAAAGCACGCAAAAACCATTGCTCCTCTATTTTATACGATAATTGAAATGTGTTAAGAGGCCAGTCATATTGCCTTTTCTGTATTCTTACGCCTCATCAAAAATATTTATTACTCATAGAAAATCGTTTAATCCCTCCTTATATGGAAGTGAAAGAACTTAAAATAACTTCTCTTTTGAAATATAAATCTAATTATTATTCATTGGTATGTTTTGAACCTTGAAATCCCAAAATAGAATTTCTACCCTTATCCTTTACCAAAGATATTTTATGAAAACGAAAGAGTTTTAATGCTTTTATTAATACAAAAGTATTTGTAATTTTTGTATTTATAATTTATGAAACGTACAGACGTACAGACATGACAGAATGAAAGTGAAAATAATATACGCATTTTAGAGCAATACAAATTTGAATTAAATATTTTAATTTAAGAAAATTCATAATGTTTGAACAAAAATCAAATTATTTTATTGCGCTCAGAAGTTCCCGCGGTCCACTCATTAACAGTCCGTGGGCCACAGGTTATGCATCCCTAATTTGAGCAATTTAATATTGTTTTTGCATTGTTTATAAAATTTTGCTTGAGTGATACACACTTGCTTATTTTAATATGATATTGAAATGAAAATTTTTTTTTGTTTAAATAATCAGGGGTCTGTCCAGACATTTTGTGAAAGGTCCGTTTTTGTAAAATTGTGAAAAAATTACTCGTAATTTGTGAATATAAAATAAACGTTAAGTCACATTCTTTCAACCAGGGTCCGCTTTTGTGAATTTGTGCAAATAGGGTCCGTTATTGCAAAAAAACTTTTTCAAGGAGTTTTTAAATTGTAAAGACATACAAGATTATGCTTAACACTGTAAAATTATAATAAATAAAAAAAATTAAATTTTCAAAAATAAACAGCAATTGCTGCAACTAAATGAGAGGGGCAACATAGAAATATTTCGTATTTAGCTTTTACTGCTGAACGCAGAATATTTATTTTGGACGAATAAAAAGGAAGAAACGTCTGCCGAAGACAAAACTTAGTTTGTTTACTTCTGTCTTTCACCCCCCCCGGGAAGTTTTTATTCGATTAGCAAAACAATAATGAAGATAAACAAATTTGTGAAGGGTCCGTTTTTAAGTTAAAATATTTTGTGAAGGGTCCGTTGTTATGAAAAGATATTTTGGGAAGGGTCCGTTTTTATGAAAAGATATTTTGGGAAGGGTCCGTTAACGGACCCAAATTTCTTCTAAACAGACCCCAGATAATACTAAAACAGTTTGTTGTTTATAGCAAAATGTTCAAATTTTTTTTTATGGCAGTCCTTCTTAATACTTTTGACATCTCTTTGTTAAACCCCTTTAGGCAGAAGGAGTAAGAAGCTCTTTCCAAGGCCCCATATTCCGATAGTATACGTACCAAAGAGTACGTATACGTACTAATACGAGAGAACCGTATTAAGATCACGTCCATGTGATCTTGTGCCCCTAGAGTCAGAAAGGTTCAATTTATATGCTATACAAAGGGCTGTGAAGGGGGAATCCCACGATCATGTATGTATATATATATATAAATGTTATCACGATCCTGTAGGGGTTAATAACTAACCTATTCATATGCTGTATTTTATGAAGAGAAAAAATATAAAAGTCAACCTATATTCATATTTTATAGATGACGCTTGCGATGGTCAGTTAGTTCACATACACGAACTCACTGCGCTGTGGTATGAAGCGTTTGTATACAAACGTCGTCCATGAAAAAAAAAATTGAATAAATGATTGGAGATAAAATATAACTACTAGTGCTGTGCAGGAGCTGGAGTAAATGTCTTTCTTTATTCCTTACGATAAGGATTTCTTTTTGAAATTAAAATTATGCATTTTTTCATACAATTACAAAAGAAAAAAAAAATCACTCTTATGTTCAATACGTTTTTCGCTGTTTATGTTTGAAAGGAAAGTGGAAGTTTATTTTGCATTTTTGTTCAAAATTTTTGTTTATAGCTATCGGTTGTGGTAGCCTAGTGGATAGAGAATTGAACTCTAGTCCGTAGGGCCGGTGTTCGATCCTCGACTCTGCTAAGACCTGTGGGGTCAGAAGACCTGTGGTTGGTTGCTGAGCAATATGATATGTACTTTATAAATAAACCCCAACTTTATAAATAAATTTCAAGCTTACTGTGAACGTTATAACCTATAAATGACTGTTTAAAATATTTAATTAGAGGAGGAGTTTTTTTTAAAATCGTTTTATCACTAATAATCTCACATTAAGTTTTGTGTCCGACAGTTAAATTTACAGTCCTTGTGCTATACCTAGTCTAGAAATGAATTTGCTTCTGGTGATGATGAGTGAAAAAAACTAAATGATTAAAAAACCCGAATAATGGTTTACTTAGAAATGAAAACTTATAAGAACTGCTATAAACGTTGAAAATAGTTATAACATATTTCATGATTAAGGAATTAAGTTATTTTGATTTGAAAAGCGCGATAGGAAATAATAATGAATTTTTTTAATGATTATTTTATTTTCATAATTTGTTCAATATTTATTATTTAATATTTAGTATTTAGAAGTTTTATATTTTTCATTAAAAATACCATTTCTATTTCATTGGAATTTTACTTAAAATAATTTTAAAAATGCAGCTGTAAGATTTAATAAATTCGAAATGAAAGATTGGATCTAAATATAATCAGGAGGTATCAAAACTCCTCACTGGTTATAAAAAGTGCTAACTTGCGAAATCACATTGACTCTTCTCCGAAAACCTAGGGTTCCGCTGAGCACTTTTTTGAATCTAATACATTATATTTTTTTAATAAGCTTTGGTGAACAATTTCTTCATTTCTCTTTAAAACAAGCTAGATATGAATCTGTTTTTCTACCAGCTTTTTCCTACACCAGGAAAGCCTCCACACGGGTTTTCATAAGTAGTCTGCGCAGATTATTCAAAAAGCGAACCAGTTGTGCGCATGAACCCAAATTCGATTTTTAAAAGTAATTGAGAGAAATGTATCATATACATATTTGAGAATTGAATATATAGTGTTTGACAAGAAACTAAGACAAATCAATCATATCCTTAAGTTTAACAAACTTTTAGACATATATTTGCTTCCACTTTCTAATTTTTAATAGATTTTCCAATAAATGGTTTTTTCGTAAACTGGCTTACCTTCATGGTGGTCTAATTAAACTACATTTAAAAAACCGTGTGTTGGCTTTCAGTTATAGGAGGCGTTGCATTTGCGGAGTGTGGAATATATACTCCCAATTTTAAAACTTTTTCCATTTCTTTTCCCTCAGAACTCTTATACTAGCATTTTAAACAAAATTAGTTACTTTTCCAAAATCAGAACTTGTAGGTGTAACGAATATTTTGCAAACTCATAAACTGCAATCTTAATTGACAGCGAAGGCTTATAGCTTTTTTTTAAAATTTCGAATATTTTCAATGAGAGGTGAAAATTCTAATTTCAGTTTCTCTTATTTCCGAAGTTGATTTTGTGGCAGGTCGCTGTCATTTATCATTTCGTCGCTTTTGAAGCTCGGTTTTGGAATAGAAGGTTCATTCGTCATTTTTTTGGACCGTTTCCAAAACCATTTAAAAGGTGTCTAAATATTTTCGAAATGCTTGATTGAAGATGAGTTCGAAAACTAACGAGTTTGAATTCAATGAAATATAATTTGTTTGAATTGCTGAAATATATGTATCTGCTTAGTTAAACTTGAAAACTTTCATTTTTTAAAAAATTTATGCAAAAGCGTTTAACTTTACAGTAATAAATGATAACTCCAAACATCTATTTATAAATATTATCTAAAAACTTATATTGTACACTTTATTTATTATATATATGAACTTATATTTTTGATATAAGTGTTATTTTTACATTGCATGTGGGAAACTTTTCTAAAAAATGTGTAACAGCTCTTATAGTTTAAAATTTTAAGAAAGTAGTAAGCAAGATTTCATAAAAGTTGATGCAAATTTGTTACCATAGATGCAATCCAATTTGAAAAAAAAAGATAAACGATTGTGGTACTGATTACATATACTGAGATGCCAACTTGCTCCGGACAGAAAATATATATTTTAAATTGGTAGTTTATCAATTGTGATTCTTGGTTTACTAAATTCAATTTAGTAGATTTTTATCCACCACTATTTCTAAATAATTCGTTGGCTTATGCAATTGGCCACTTTATAATTCTTATGTCTTGCTATACCTCTTAAAAAGCAAGCAAAAATAGTCTAATCATTAGCAAAATTCACTTTGTAGTTATTTACCGCTTTTTTAAAATTATTTTGGCGTGTCCGGAGCAGTTGGCATCTCTGCATATATACTGAATCATTTATGTTTGAGATAGTCATGAATGGATAATTTCTTTGAAAAACAGACTGGATACGAAGTAGTTTTGCTATCACTTTTCAAACTTTTGTATGGATCGCAGAAACTTCAAAAAAATATTTTTACGTGACCCACTTGCAATATTTTATAATGTGGGAAAAAAAGTTATTTCTCTCTTTCAAAAGAAAACAAAGTGGATAAGAAATGTATATTTCTATATTTTTTATCTTTTGGTGTTGTCTGAAAAATCATTTAATAAAATATTTTGAGTTATAAGGGGAAATTAGAACCCCTGAATTAGACACGCCGACTTATCATTTATTGTTGGAGCAAAGAGCTAACATAAGCACAGCGAATAAATATTTTCAAGTGATAGTTTATTAATTGTAATTCTTGGTTTAATAAGTTCAATTTAGTAGATTTTAATCCACCACTTTATAGGACTTATTACATGCTTTACATTTTTAAAAGAAAGCAAATATTGTCAACTATTTGCAAAATTTACTTTGTAGTTATTTACCGTTTTTTAAATTATTTCGGCGTGTCTAGAGCAGTTTGAATCTTTGTAATAATATAGCTAATACTAACATAACGTTAACTTGCGAACTTGTTTGTTTCCAATATTGCTTGATAGGTCAGCTCTGATAGTATAGGAGCCTTAGGGGATATATTTTATGGTGAAAATACGTAATATCTAGTTTCTACAAGATAAATTAAATCAGGAAAATTTTTTTTGAGTTACCAGTCTGAATCTGTTTGGATGAAGTTTATGAAAATGTGAATCTTAATAAATTACGTAGTGCTAAGTTTTTTTTAAAACATTCTCCAAGAAACAATTGTGATATAATCTTCAATTTTAATATTAATCTTTTTTTTAAAAAATAAGTTTTTAAATTTTCTACACGCTATTTCAAATAGACCAAACTGGTACTGTGAAAGATACATACTTATATATTCTCTGTGTTTGACTGTTAAGTTTTACCTGTATTACATATTCTGCTTTAACATATTGAAAGTGATTAAGTTTAATCTGTGTGCCATAATGAATGCCCCAATGATTTACGACGGAACTGATATGGTAAATTACATAGACACTCTCTCTTGCACGGCGATGCATATTAGTTGCTCATCTGCATATTGGGGACTAAATACGGGTGGAACTGCTTATAATTTAATCCTAGAGTTTATTGAAGTCAGTAAGTTGTAGTTAGAGCTACAACTTAAAATGTAGTTCACATTGAATTAATAACATCGCACAATGCTGTAAAATTCGCTGATTTATTTGAAATTATAATTTATATTTTAATTTTGGAATTTTTACTTTTATTTATATCAATTTATATATTAAAAAAAATATATGATTTATATTTTTACATAGAATCGAAACTAATAAAAAAGTATCTTATTTAGTGTTAACATTAGTGCAAAATGCATCTTATTTAAAAACTTGTCGTTACAACGCAGCAGCCAGCAAAAAAGTATGTTTTAATCTTGGAATGAATAGAAAAGAAATATTATAAAGTAGTGGTCAATAAATCTTTCGTTTTTTGTGATTTTAAATAAATTTATAGCCGACCAGTTGGCCGAGTGGTTAGCATGTCTGACTGCGGAGCCATTGGCGGCGGGTTCGAATCCTGCTCAGGGCATGGATGTTTCTTTCTCTCTCTGTGTTCTATGTCCTTTCCTCTTTCTGTGAATGTGACCAGCCATATAAACGGGTTTGTGGTTGTGTGACGTGGGCGACGCTGCTCCACCACCGTGACTTCGCCACAGGTGCCCACTGGGTAACGAGAAGAGAGTAGCAGTTCTGGAATTTCTGTGGAAAATGGGACAAACCCCAAGTGCCCGCCATTATATATAAAAAAAATTATATACATTTTGAAACTTTGTTGACTACTCCTTTGCTTAATTTGAAATGTTAACTTAATTTGAAATGTTTTTCATCTCCTATGATAACACAACATCTATCAACGTAGCTACTTTTTCCAGGACTCTATCTTCTAGCCATGGTAAGAATGGAAGATAATTTTGACCCCGATCAGTTAACGTGGACAGCGCCTGAGCTGATGCCTTCTTTCTAAATTTCTAAAAGGATTCTGATATAAATATATTTGTATATTAGCAGCTTATACGCGTCAGTTGCTTTGTTGGCTTCCAGGATCAAACTTACAACCAGCATTATGAAAGACGCGACTGCTACACCAGAGCACGCCAATGATACACCATCTAATTTAATTGCATCTTTAAGGATCTACAATTAAGAATTTGAAAGATAAAAACTGGGAAATTTTGTAAGAATTTATTTAAAATATCAAAAATTTTGCTTGTTTGTATTTGGCAAAAACGAGTTAAAAAAATAAAGCAGGGACATTATTTTCTTTTAAAAGGGAAGGTCTCATTAAAAAATTTAAAAATCGATACCACAGCCCATTAAGTATGAAAACAAATATAGAAGTAATAAAATAAGATAAAATATTCGTAATCAACAAAAAATATTATATAAATATTTACGTTTGAATCAAAAGAAACAAAACTTTATTCTACCAAAATAGCAACTAGGAGAATAAAACATTTACTTTATTTCAACGAAGCACTACTAAAGTTAAAAGTTGGCAGTTAATAAAATCATTATTAAGTGTATTTTTTCTGCAAGTAACAATCTTTTTTTCTTCAGGGTAACAGTGCCTGGTATGGGACACAGAGAAAATCTAGGCTGTACAGTAATAAGCGAATCCTTAACATCATGGCAGGGCATGGGATTGGAATTAGTCTTAACATTTATAGTAGCTTTCACAATGTGTTCTACGGCTGATCCTAATCGAAAAACTCTTGGAAGTGATGCCTTGGCAGTAGGATTCGCTTATTTAGTGTGCACACTAATTGCGGTAAGTATTGTAGTATTTACTGCAATTTAAAACACGTACTGCTTCCAGGGCTTTAAAATTTCTAAATTATTACATGCGCTACAGGGCATGGCAGACTATAAGAGGCATGATCGAATGAAACTTCCACATGTGCGTACATTTTTTTAGAAAATAAAAATAGAAAAGTGCACTGGTTTTTAATCTGTCAGAGAAAATTAAACTAACGACATTCTATCTTTATTAACGCTTTTATTGCAGGTATGAATCAGAGATATTTAAGTGCTATTTTAAGAGACTCCAACTATTTGAGGCTGTTGCGAGTTGAAGCAATCAGATTTTTTTTAAAAAAATTATTAGAACTTAATTTAAACCTTCATCTATTTAATCTTATGGCAGATGATTCAGTTTAAATTATTTGTATTTAGTAGTGGGCAAAGTTTTTTTTTTTCAATTCTAATTTATTAAAACATAAACACATTACTTTTGTGACTGCTGGGAAAAATATTTTCTGCAAAAACGGCGAATCCTTAGTAGTTGGAGTCTTTGGATTATTAAAACGAATTATTAGGTTATGTAAACTTTAATAAAAAAAGGTATTTAGGAAAAATGCAGGCGATAATCAAACCTTCTCTCAGTATGTTAAAAAAACAAAGAAATGAAAGTAAACGATAACCAAACCTTTTCAATATGTTAAAAAACAAAGAAATAAAAACAAGCGATAACCAAATTTTTCTTTTCAATATGTTAAAAAACAAAGAAATGAAAATAAACGATATCCAAACTTTCCTTTCAATACGTTAAAAAACAAAGAAATGAAAACAAACATGACTAGGATAATAAAAAGAATAAATTAGCGTTGTTTCCCCCCAGAAAGTATAATTTATACAATTAAATTCAGTTACACATAGGTCTTGTCAATTATAGTCGAATTTTTTTCCTCACCTTTTTTGCTATTGTTTATTCACTCCATCAGATATTTTGCAAATTTCAGACAAAAAGTACAGGGGCTTTATCGGTATTTCACAGTTTTTCTGATAAAATATTAACGTTTTATGTAAAAAAAAATTAATTAATAAAAGTCAAATTAGCATTAAGGAACCCAAACCTTTACTCACTATCTTGTATAAATTATTTAGATAGACGATTTTTTTCTCGATTACAGTAACCTATTATCATAAGTCAAGGGTTAAAATTGAAATCCTACAAAAAAATATATGTATATATTTTCAAAAAATCGGTGCATTTTTGTGCCTGATTTCATAATTTAATTAATAGTTAGCACCAGGTAATTAGGATATTTGATATTAACTTAGTCAATTAAAATTGAATTTTTGTATGTGAAAATGGGGTTGTTAGAACAAAAGTTATTCAGGTTGATAGATCTTCTTTGGCTAGTTCATTATGATAAAATTTCTTTCAAATTTTACTTTTAGTTACCAGCTACTGGTGCTTCTATGAATCCTGCACGTTCTTTGGGACCAGCATTTGTAATGAATACATGGACAAACCACTGGGTACGTATAATTAAAGAATCTACAATGATCTATCATATACGCTTTTTTTCAATTTTCAATTACCATTTAGATTCTAAATGGGAATTGAAAAGTTGAAAAAAAGCTTATATAATATATATATATATATATATATATATATATATATATATATATATATATATATATATATATATATATATATATATATATATATATATATATATATATACATATATAATTTGAACTGAAATCAAAGTACCTTAAAATAAATTATGTTAAACTATTATAAGAATGATCAATAATGTAGCATTTCTGACGACTGGAATTAGTGAACTTGTTCAATTTTGTACAAATCACTAGAAGAACAATCAGCCTGCTTAATAGTCTCGATAAAAGTTTTGAAGAAATAATACACGATAGAATAAAGCCATTTCTTTTAGCCCTTCCCGACGAGCAGTTTGGATTCCGCGGAAAACTTGATACCACCAAACAGTCACTTAGAATAATAGATTTTATAGGCAGAGGATTTATCAATCAAGAAAAATCCGTATTCCTAATGATTGACATAGCTAAAACTTTCGATAAAGTCTGGCAAACCGATGCAATTTACGAACTCATGCAGCTAAATTTTCCTCCAGATATCTTCCAACTTTAATCTTGCTACCTCTCGAACGGAACATTTCAAGCAAATCATCACAGTCGAAGTACCTCAGGGCAGCATTCTTGGTCCGATACTTTACATTATATATACTTATGATTTTCCGATAAATAAATCAGATTACAACAGCGTCACAATCTTCTATGCAGACGATACTGGAATCTTAATAAAATCAAGAAATCCAAACTTAGCCATACAGAAACTACAAGAACAGATTTATGAACTAGAAGACTGGTGCGTAAAATTGAAAACTGCTGTCAATGTTCAGAAATCTCAAATTCTCAATACAGAAAAATATCTTAGTGCAGAATGCAATCTCCATACTGATATCAATACAATCTCAAATACAGAAACGAAAAATTAAAATATTTCCTCAATGCCAACCTAAAATGTTCAATATCCAGACACAAATAGTAAAAAAGAGCAAATAATTTTGGACTCAAATTAACAATAGACTGGCCTGGAACGACCGTATTAAAAGCATAATTGATAAATCACAAGTAGCTATAGTACTAATACAGCCGCTACTCTACGGCCAAAACACGTCATTAAAACTGAAAAAAACTTTTGTGCACCTCAATGATCCGACCAATCCTTTCATATGCTTCACCAACCTTGTGCACTATTCAATCACATCTAATAAAAAAATAATGCTTGTCAAAACAAAATCCTAAAAAAAAAAAAAAAAAATTAATGCCAGATGGTTAATCCGAAATACAAACATCCATAAAGACCTGGATATTTTGACCTTATCACAACTTATATACAAACTAAACGCAGACTTCTTTGACAAAGCAATCAACTGCTGTACAGCTAATTTTAATCACATATTCAATTACAAAAACTACAGTAAAGTTCAAATTCTTCGACCATTCATGACTTCAATTGCATGACTAAAACTTTCAATCGAAATTCGATATTTTAAAAATAGCTAATCAAAAATTAGAACATAACTTGGAGCCCAGAGTTCTTTTAAAATTATTATAGTAATAGTTAACTTATCATCAATGGAATTTTAACTGCTTCATAGAAAATTTAACTTTATCAGTAGTTTTAACTGTTTCTGCACAACCAATTAAATGCTATAAATTCTCCCCCCCCCTGAGAAATATTTTTTTAACTGGATGCATAAGGCCGAAATCGGCCTTTACCCATTCATCATGAAATTTTACATTGAGGTAATACAATAAAGTAATGGAAATATATACTATATGTAAAGAAAAGAGCTTACCCCCTCTGTGGAAGTTCAGAAACAGCCTAACTGAATACGCCACAGTTGGTTATGTCAGTTGACATGCTGGGCATTCATGAGAAGCCCACATTGTTTTTGTTTCGATGATTTAACATACCTTAATTTTTGAAAATTAAGCACAATAAAGTTCTAAAAAATCATAGTTGAGCCAATAAACAATTGTATTAAAGTCATATAAACATAGCTTGAAAAAGAGTAATGAACATAACTGGGAGTAGTAAAACACTTTTTGGCAGTTGGTGAATCTTAATTTCGCAGATGAACTATTACTAGCAAACCATTCAGAGGATAAAAGATTCGCATTTCATTACAAACAGGTTGACTATAAACTCAAGTGCTACTACTAGTCTTCAAGTCGGTGAAACGTTCAAGTTCCGCTACTACTTCAATTCATCACCGGTCGCTTACTCGGCGTAAATCTGTGCTTTGTCCCGATCAGTAAACCGCATACTATCTTGAAAAATTCTGATCGAAATATAGTTCACTTATCAACAGCGTTAAGATGTCAAATGAAAAATCAGTATTCATCGAGAATTTTTACAAATTAACGTCGCAAAACGATTCATTTGATCTGTAATGAGAAGCCAATAACATAAAGAATAAACTGGACGCTCCACTATTTCATTTTAAAAACATGACAGAAATTTTTACACCACAATAACATTTTTGGGAGGCCACTTGACTCCCTTACATAACCAAAAAGTTGGATTCATCTGATCTGTGTTGACCTGTAACGAGAAGCTAATAATATAAGGCTTAAACTGTTCACTCCACAAATCATAGCATAATTTTTTATATGTGTTTGATTTATAGAATTATTGTGGTGATCAAAAATGTTTAATTTTAACATTTTAAAAACATGAAAAGCATGACTGAAGGTCTTGCCCCACAATAACAATTTTGAGAGACCACTTGACTCCCTGACATAATCAAAAAGTTCCGCGAAAAATCTAACTTTGTTAATCAATATTAAAACAGGTTGAATCATATTTCATATTTTCGATGACACTGGGAATCACGACACAGCAAGCAGATTTTGCTAACCATGTAGCAAACTAGTTTCTTCAATGGTTCGGTGTCCAGACAAAATCAATATTTTTTAAAAGCTATCCAATGATACCAAACTCGAACTCCCCCCCCCCACCATGAGGGTGGGATACAGGGCAACTTTGAAATCTTAAATATTAACTTCTATTTTTTATTGCAGATTCGGATTTTCCTGCAAAAAAGTAACTCAATTTGAGTTATAAGTTTATACATTTTACTTCCCAGACAGCGCTGTAACCAAGAAAAATTAAATTGTGCTCAAGCAACGCATCTTGAGATCCATCAGATTAAGAATATAACAATAGAGCATGTTTTCAATTTCTTAAAACGAAATGTAATTTTTTTCGCAAAAAATACCTAAATTTTTTTAAATTTCTATTTTTTTTCCTTCTATTTTTGATGGGTCTCCAGATACCGCCGTTCTAAAATTTTTGTACTCTATTTTAACACACCGTCCCTATTTCACCCTACTGCACCTTCTGTGATCACAAAAAGGGTTATTTTTTCCAGGAAATCCGAATCTGCAAAAAAAATAGGGGTTCATATTTAAGATTTCAAAGTTGCTCCTGCCCTATTGCAGGGGTTGGGTGTGACAGATCGAGTTTGGTATCATTGGATAGCTTTTAAGAAAATATTGAATGTTTCTAGTTCCATACAAGATAATGGTGGCGGTATGACGATAACTACTTGGTTCCATCAACTTCTATTGATTTCTCTTTGCATAACAGTCTTTGATTTTCTCTAGTCACCTTCATGCAACAGGGTTGTGACATTTGCCCCAGGTACAAAGGAATTTGATGTTAGGCGTGAGTGTATTGGTGTACCGTTTGTGCTTTTCCTCATAGCCTTTGAAGTCGATGTATTAATTTTTTTATTTGCAGCTTTTTTTATAAATATAATAAAATTTTTTTAGCTTGCATATTGTATTTCCGCTCATAGTTTGCACATAGTTTAATTTCGAACATTTTTCACATTTTTCAGCTACTGTAATTACTCTTTTAAAAACTTAAATAAATAATTGAAAATAAGTATGATGTTAATTATTATTAATTAAATACTTCTTTTCTCTTTTTACCAGTTCCCATATAAGAGCTATTCATGATTCCATCCGGGGTTTCAAAGCCTTATAGAACGAAGACGAATATGGCAAAAAAAGAACATATGAAATCATTCCGAAAGTATTCAAGTTTTAATTTAAGCTGTTGCCGGTAGATGGCAGTAACATGTACCACGGAAGCCAGTTGTAGTAAAGAAAAATGGCGTTTACAGGCGGAGGGAATTATGAATAACCCTGTATATGTTGTTTAATTTTTCTAATACTTAATGATTTGACTCCTCCTGATGCAAACCATAATAAACTAAATTCATCTTGATCAAAAGAAACAATGAAAAAAAAAAGAATAAATATGACAACCGAAGCTGACGTCTTCAGGGGGTATCAGCTCCAGAAGCCATAAAAGCAAAACCTTCTTACCAGGTTTCAGGCGGTACCAGCCTTCAGGGCTTATGGCCAGCTGCTTCCGGAGCTGGTACCCCCTGAAGACGTCAGTTTCGGTTGTCGTATTTATTCTTTTTTTCATTTTTTTGTTTAAATTTCTTTTGGATTCTCAGCTGCTTAGGGCGTTTTTCCACTGGAAGTATTGTTTTTAATTGCTTTAATTATTTTGAATTCTCTTCTTAATCCATCTTGATCAGTTGGAAAAGGTGCAACACCATCAATAGGTGACATTTATGGTTAGTTGTACAATTCAAAGGTCTAATTGAACTATATAGTCACAAAAAATGCATGCTTATCCCAGGAGCAAAAAAAAATATTGATAAATCTACTTTTAGTACAATATGTTTAATATTTTTAGGTATATTGGCTAGGGCCAGGTATAGGAGGACTATTGGCTGGCTTAATATACGAATACATATTCGAGTCTCCTAAGAAGATAATGCCAATTTATAAAGAAAGAGTTGATTCTGAAAGAGGTATTGTCACACTTTATTATTATTAATAATAATAATTTAATCAAAACATTTACAATTGTTGTAGAAATATTTTAGTTACATTTTAAATACATTGAATAATATTTTTTCACGTGAACTATTACATTAAATGAGATTAATTTATTTAATGCCATACTATTCTTGTAATTAATAAGTATTTAATCAAAATACGTTACTAGTGTACCAGAGATATTTTATTTTTGTTACCATGATCTAAATATAAGGATTGCAAGTTAATCTGATTTTTATATTCATAAAACTTAAACATTAAATTTTGCCGGGATAGCCTGGTTGGCAGGGCGCTGGACTCACGTTTGTGAGAATGGGAGTTCGAGTTCAGCTGGTCGAAGACTCCCCGCGCAGTAAATGGTGACTGGTCCACGTTAAATATGTCGGGTCACAAAGTCCTCTACGTTCTCATAACAAATCAATACCTCTGGCGGTACTGAATTGGAGATTGATCGTTCTCTGGCTTAGGTCAAAATTACGGTCTGAGGACGAATGAATGGATGTATGAATGGGTCCGCCCTATAAACTGGTGCGATGTATGGGTGTGGCAGAAGTTGAATTCTTGGCCATAGATGGCGCCACAGGAAAACAGGAACAATCGCAACCCTTCTGCCTTAATGGCTGACTACAACAACAACATTAAATTTGAAGTTTTCAAGTTATACTAGGGTGTATCACTACAAACTAAAAAATTACAGATTTTTGGTTTATTTTATCTACTATTTGCACAGCTCATTGCAAAATGACTATTTCTCGTTTTATATGAGGCTTTAAATTACACTGAGGAGCAATTTTGTATTCTGCTGCATGAGATTTTTAAACGGATTGTTTTATAGTCTTTAAAAGCAACAGTTTCATATGCAGTTTAATATAATATTCCTAACAATTAATTTTTGAAATTCACTTAGAGTTAATACTAAGCTTCTACTCTTCTCTGATACGTAAGGAGTGGTAGGGGAAGAAGGCGATAATGCATTTCAGTTTATGCTGTGACGTGTTAAGGTCACATGGTTTTGTTTTATTTCAATAGAATATTATTTTCAATTGAGTAGACAAGTGCATCCTTCAAACTTCTACGGTAAAACGGACTTAGCTACTGGGATTCGAATCCGGATCACCCTAATGGAAGGTGGGCACTCTATCCCCTGAGCCACCACGGCCTTAACGTAATTGTTGTCAAAAACAGCAATCAAATGTGCTCAGAAATTAAGTATTTTAATGATTTAGTGATTAACGTTACCATCTCGTCATAATTGTCCCCGAATCATTAAATTGCGATAAAAGTTACTTTTAGGTCTCTTTGAATGGTATTTTAAACAATATGAGACACATAATTACAACAGTATTAAGGGAGTTTGGACAAATAAAAGTAAAGTTACAAATGACCTCGAACAGCCAGTTCATAAGGAGGAGACACCCCTAGCGGCGTATAGTGGAATTTACGGATATGGGTTGTTTTGCAATTCTTATTCCTTAAGTTGTTCCCCCCCCCTTCTTCAAGATTACAATCACCCTGCGCACATTTTTTTACAACAAATAATGAGCTTTCATTCATCTGAAACTTCTAGCAAACAAGTAAATTTCGCCATCGTATTGTTTTTTAAGGCAGATAAAACAATTCAGAATTCTGTTTCAAAATCTTTCAATAAACTGAAAAAGAACAACAACAAAAAAAACTGAAATGCGAATTCCAACACCACACAAATCTTTGGTTATAAGACGAATTTCTATAACAGATAAATTTCGTTGCATACACTATTTGAAGTCCAGTTAAATCCAGATTACATTTTCAAAAAGAATTTTATGCTTTATTTTACGTACGTACCACAATGTAATAATATCGCTATATATAAGTAAATAAAAATTTGAAAAGTAAACTTCAAACAACAATTCACTCTATCTCCAGAAAACAACTGTTTTCTGGAGATTGAGTGAAATACGCAAAAAATGAAACAGACAATAAGGAGCTTAAAGAGTAAAGTCTATCTAGCGATGGAAAAAAATAAGTATAGTTTGGATTTTTTTTAAACAATACAATGGAATAAATCATAACTCAGGAAAGAGTCTATTTTTTACTATACGACTAGTCAACTCTAAAAATTCATTTTTTCGATGTTACACAAAACAAAGACCTCTGAGTGAAATCTCCCCAAAGAGTGTATGAGCGAATTAATAACATTCTCAACTTTTAAACTACGACAAAAAAATTATTATAATTATATGCGAGAATAGTTTCAGAAGAATGCAGAGAAATTTAATGTACCAATTTTTGAAAATCTGTTGTTTTTTTTCTTCTTAAGAAACAATCAAAAAAATCTAAGTATTTCTGCAAAGGGAGTAAATTTAAATGGACAATTTAAATTTTAAGTCATAAATTCAGTCGGTGGCTATTTATTTGAATTAGGTTGTCTGGTCGACTAGAAAAGTTCAGGTCCCAGTAAAACGCTTTTGAAGTTCCCTGTACTCAGGCAGTAAATAGTGAAAAGCTGAGCAAAATTTTATAATTCCTTAAATATTTCTCGTCTGGTAAACTTTTTGAGGATATCGTTTAAAGCAACAATTAACCAAAAAATGATTTTCGCAAAATAATGGAGTTTTTCCTCAGCTTCCAAGCAGACTTCTGTATATTCATACAAAAAAATGGGGTTTTAACAGGCGTTGTTGACCTGAAAAAGTAAAACGGAGGAAATATAGTATGTTTTCAAAATAATTAACAAAGGATTCTTATTGGGTGGTGGAGATTTTATTAAGTTTGAACTAATTATCTTAAAATCATGCTTTAAAATTATGACAAGCTTTAAATTTTTTTCCAAATATTTTTTTTGTCGTATGCCTGTTTAGGCAGTGGGGGTGCGATTGTTCCTGTTTTTCAGTGGCGCCATCTATGGCCAGGAATTTGACTTCTGCCACGCCATTCACACGACAACAACCCGTTTATAGGGCGGGATTCATTCACACACGAAGGAGAAAGGACATAGAACATACAGAGAGAGAAAGAAACATCCATGCCTTGCCCGGGATTCGAACCCAGGACCTTTCTGATGCAAGGACAATTCCCTGGCCCCAACACAGGCCGGTCAACTTTTCAGAATATAATAATTTATAGTAATATATTTATGTTTCAGATATTTCCGAAGCTAAAGATGACAGCGACAGCAAATCTTCTACAGCTTTGTCTACACGAACACAGATACCTCCGATACCTTTACAGCATCCGCCTTCTGCAAAGGGTCCGTACTACAGGCCTTTAACACCACACGAGGCAACCACAACGCTTAGACCACATACTCGGAATGCTTACACATCAACAGCAACATCGAAATATGTGCCTAGTCCAAGTACTTCTCATCAACAGCTTCACAATTCTGGGTACTACAATTCGCTGCCTAGGGGTGCCGGTACTTATAGGTCATGGAATGAATACGGCAACTCTTCTCAATTCAAATTTTGATTCGAAATCTCAGTTTAATGAATAAATGTGAAGAATTTACTTATAAAGAATTTTCAATATTAAAAGAAATTGTTTTGTGGTTATGAATGTGAGATGACCTTATATGGAAGCGGATTTGAAATATTGCCATAGATTGAGTGTTGATTGTTGAAAATCGCATAAACTAATTCATAAAAAGACTATGGAATGTCAGATGGTGATGATGCATTATGAATATCGTGATTCTTTAAAATATCTATATTTATTCATTCGCATTCTAGAAAGATGTTTTATTCCAAGTCTATGTATATACATTCCACGGGCTTAAGTCATTAGAAATTTTTTTAGAATATTTTTCATTTTTTTTAAAAAAAAAATCTGAAGTCCTGGTTAAACGAATGAAGTTTCAATTTTATATTTAAAAATAATTTTATGTGGTTCTATATTGTATGCTTTTACTAGTAATTCAAAAATAGATGTTTCCATAAAAAATTTTCTCAATAGCATTTGTTATGATTTGCATATTATTGTTATTATTATTTTCAGATTTATTTTATGATCGCTTTTGTTGTATTTTACGAGCTGCTCCTTAAAAACTTATTTAGATACATGTTATTTCTATTGAATTTTTATTGAATATTTCAATTGATTATTATTTCAATTAAATTAATTATCATTCTATCGACGTTGGCGCCGAGTTATGTGTCATCTAATAATATAAAGTGAAAAGCTTAGTGAAAGAAGGTTCTGTGACATTTTTGAAAAATTTAAAATTATTTCATATATTTTAAATTGTTTTTTTTTCTTATTTAATAAAACGGCATTAATTTATTTGGCCAAGTCTTTTAATTTCGTTGATCTCAATGTATGAAGGCATTTAGTGAGAATCTTTGGGTGTTTTCGGGTAGATTCCAAATTGCATTTGGCATCAACGAGTCTACTACAAACCTGAGAAGGTTTGTTTTTCGGCAGCAGATTAAAACGCCAAGATTATGAATGCAAGGATTACGCCAACTTGAGGAATGCAGATAAGAAATAAACGCGATTTATAATCTTTATTTTATACTGCCAACGTATAAAATTTTGAGTTAATTTGCTGAAATTCATTTAAATGTCACTAAAATCCTTCACCCACTTTACTTTTCCTAATATCGAAATTGAATTGTTCCATAGGCATTTTTAAAGATTGCTGTCACACTTAAGAAATACACACTTAGAAATACGTGACTTTTCCTTTATTCTGTTGATATTGAAAAAATTACTGCTGAGAAATTTATTGAAAATTTCCAAATTTATTTTCTAAAATATATTTTTCTCTCTCAATTATTAATTTCATACTAAATGGTTAACTAAAATTAATGATTATTTTTAACGATTAATATTAATTTCAGAGATTGAATGAATGATATTATTAATAATTTCCACAGAAATTTGTAATCAATATATAATGAATATAATTTGTAATAAATATAATTCATTATAAATTTATTTAATGCCATTATTGAGGGTGTTATTTTAATAAACTGTTTCTCAATTCAAAACACTATCAGTTTTTTATCTAACGAACTTTATTTATATCACTCAAAATGGTCAATTGAATCAAATTTTTTGAAACAAATTGCTACTAACTCTTCCTTGTAACTCAATATAAAAACATCTTTAAATGTATTATTATTAAATGCAATAACATGCAATTTAAATTATTGGAAGCCAATTATTAAATTTTTTATTTAATTTTGCATTTTTTTTAAATTTTAGTTTTATGACATAATAGTGATTCGATGAGAACGATTTTAAGTTCATTATTTTTAAATTTGATTCCGAAAACTTTCGCTCTGATAAATGTCAGGAAGTACTTTTTGCCCAATCCATTATCTTTCTTGACATACATTGTTCTTACATTGACATACATTGTTCTTACATTAAGCTGCACTTCTCTTTGCTGACTTTTGTAGATACTACTTTTGCACTCTCAGGAATTTCCGTAAAACTTGCAGAGTTGGGCGATAATTTAAACTGCCAGCTCCCTTCTTAGAAGAAAAAAGCAGTAGCCATAAATATAAAAAGCTTCAGAATGAATAGAGTTAATTGTTTATTTATACGGTAAATATATAAACCTTCCTTACTCGATTTGGAGGTGTTGCACTCTTTTTCGTGGAGGTTACAGCATCACTGTGGACATGAGTCCCGGGTTCGAATCCAGCTCGGGTAAAAGAGCATCTTTCTCGCACATCTCCTAACCTTCCTATAAAAGCACCCTTCTCATTCGTCGACAGATGGCAGCACTATACTATGTTGTCTCCTTTCACGGTTTACCTTAACTCGACAAACAAGTCGTTTACGTCTCAAAGAACGTCATGGTTCAAATTGAAGACAATTTTTACAATAACAATAATTTACGGTAACTGGCCAAATATTTTACAGGGAAATATTTGCAAGCAGACTTGTATATTTATGTTCACGACAGCGTTACGGGCATAAATTTACTATCGGTTGCTGATCGAAATCCAGTGGTTAATTTTTCTTAAGTTTAAAACCTATTTCATTATTTTTCTCCAACGGTTTCTGTTATACAATTTTGACTTTAGTGAATTTTATTGAGGCTATAAGTTCTATCGCTATCGAGGTATTTTTTCTGCTCACAATGCACTTATAATTTTCGTAGGATTTGTTTGAATTCTAGGAAAACGTTTCGGTAAAATAATATCTTCTTATTTATGAAAACCATACAATGTATGCTTTTTCATACTATGTAACCATAGCTTTTCTCTTTCAACAATTATTTTGTTCTAAATCGGAAATTTTAAAAATAAGTTATAAAAAACATGTTATTTATTTTAAGAAGAATGTTGAAAAAATAAATAGAGTTATTACATGCCAAAGTATATTAAAATGTTTTATACTTGAATCTCTTTTGTTTTTTAAAGTATAAATTTGCAGTAAAAAGTCATCATAGTTGACGGGTGCATGTTTATATAACTTTAATCTCATATTAAGTTGAAAATAGAACGAGAGACTAATATTGTTATTTCTTTTAATAAATTCGCTAATTCCACATTTTTGTTAGAGTTAATTTATTACTGTTTGAAAAGTTTTTTAAATATAATAATGTGATTACAACTTAATTATTACTGATCCAAAAATCCTTTTGTATAAATTACTTTTCATATTGATTCAAAAATATCTTGTTTAAAAAAAATTGCAAAATTTTTTAGTTTTTTTGTCAGTGTTTGTTTTTCTCGAACTTCGTCTTCAGTTTTCTCGTTTATTATTCGATTTTCTGAAATTTTTTACAGATAACTCGATATAAATGCTCTCTTTGCATGCATTTCACCTGCTAATAAATTTTGCGCTGAATAATATTCGAATTATATGCTGAAATCAATTTGAACAAGCTATTTAATTTTTTTCAGCAGAATTAAATTAAAAGATTCATGAAGGTTACATTCACACTTTATGAAAAATATTACTTCTCTCACTGCACACTTTAACAGCCACCTACCTTGTTAGATTTTAAATATTTTCTAGAGGATTTATGGATATTTAAAACGCATGCTTTCTTCTAATGTATATTACTTGTTATATTAATATAGATTTTTTGTTATTGTTATAAAAATATTTTGCAATTAATTTTTTGATAATAAGCATCGTAACTTTGGAAGTCCTTGGTTCAATTCCGTAGTTAAAAACACTATTTCAGGTGCATATGAAATTATCTACATTGTAAAAAATTCCTTATCAAATGACGATATAAAGTACCGGCACTTTCGATGCATCATTCGTAAAATCCCTTTTTACCGTGAAAAGTTTCTACCGTGATTTTTGAAGTATTTTTTTAATTTTTAAGTAGAGTGATTCACGCTAATTAATACTGTAAAAATTACAGCATATTAGTTTTTTCGTTTTGCAACATGTTCCGGAAAAATTGGAATTTACGATGAGTGCTGATACTTTTTACCGAAATGTGGCGCGGAATTTTTTACAGTGTATTTGCAATGTAGTAATTTTATTTGGCTTAAAAAAGACGTTCTAATGATTGATTAAAAGTTTTCTTCTTGCATATTAAGTCCAGAATTTTAATGTTGTACTTTATTTTTCTTTAAATAAAAATACGTAAATATTATTTAAAAGTCACTTCATAAAGTAAAATATACATTATTGAAAGTGTTTTCTCGAATATCTTATCATCTTAAATCTTATTGAAAGTGTTCTCTCAAAATAAGCTTTATAATAAACAAGTTTTAATATTTTTTTACAAAAAGTGAGCACTTTGTGCATTTGGATAAACATTGAAAAAAAATTGTTTTTATTGCATCATAGCGAAATTTACTAGAAATCAATTAACTATGAAATATATTTCATTAAAATCTATAAAGCATCATTTATTATCCTATTTAATATATATTAATTTTTTTTGTATTTTAAGTATTGCAATCTGACTTTAAAAACAATTAATTTTAATTTATTTAATCATCCTCTCATAAAATCTAATCCGAATAATCTTACTCTAAATCTATCGAAATAATTTCATTTATTAATAGAAATTATGTTAATTTTCGAACTTTATAATCAAATATCGTCAATAAAACTTATGGTGAGTGCTTTATTTATCAGCTATTATTTTATGCTGGTAATTTTTGTAATGAAAAATAAATTGATTGAACTTCTACATTTGCTTGTATACTAACTTATTGACTTACACATTCTAAAACTAGTATTAAAAATCAATTTGTTCTGTATTTTACACTAAATTTATACGCATTAGTTTTTTTTAATTAACTTACTTGGCTTTTTTATAAGTTCATTCATTAACAAATGTAATACACACACACACACACACACACACACACATATATAAATATATATATATATATATATATATATATATATATATATATATATATATATATATATATATATATATATATATATATATATATATATATATATATATATATATATATATATATATATATATATATATATATATATATATATATATATATATATATATATATATATATATGAAGTTTTACATAAAATTGAGGTTGTTTGTTTGTAAACATTATTTGTAAATTGATTCTTTTCAAAGTTGATAAAAATTATTTACTAAACTTGGTTACTAAAATTAATTTAATCTCAAAATTAGATAATAAAATAATTATCAAACTACATTATTACTCATAAAAATCATTATTTAGTCATTAAAATTAGAGCTTGTTTTTCTTGTGAATTTTGATAACACTAAAAACTCCATAACGAAATAAATTTTAAAAATAAGCATCTTAAGTATGTTTATGAAATAATTTTTAAAAATATATGTGTGGTAAAAGAATTTGCTGCACACATAAATTTAAATCAAACACAACAAATTTACAATATTTACAAATATTTTATTTCACAATAATCTCATCAGATCGCATGTGTATATACATATATACCTTTATATGGAAATAAGTATTTTGTGAGTTCACAAAAGATAGACATGATCATTATAAATACATTATTATTATTATTATTTTTATTTTGAAGACTGTTAGAGAAACGTGCATGGGAATGTAAAGTTTAAGACCAACATCTACAACATGTAAAGCACACCATAAAAATGAATATTTTTTTTCGAATAAATATGATTTTTGACATAGAAAACTTTGGATATGGTACGAATTAAACAATTTTATTTTAATTTCATATTTTGATCACAAAGCCCAGCAAGATTGGTCCGAAACGGTATTCCCAAACTTTGAAGTGCAATACTTGTTTTCCAAGAAAGTAAAAATAAAAACTTGTTTCGTTTTGAAACAGAGTGATTGACAAATGAAATAAAGTGGATTATCAAAAAATAATTATTGAGGATTTAGGAAGATTTTGGTAGTTTAATTTTTAAAACTGCAAATTGTAAAAAAAAGGGGAAGCAGATATTGAAAATTTTGCTTTTGACTTGATGAGAAAAAAGTATCTAATCAAAATAAACATATAGTTGTTAAAGAATGGTAATCCTTAATGATTTCCTATGAATTTTATTTTTCTCATTTACCTTTCTTAAAAAAATTTACAATATTATATGAAATTATATTATCTTATTAAATACATGCATGCTTGATACAGGTTGTTAAAGAAACAGCTTATAACAAACAATGCATTGCATTACTTGATTTATACTAATCTATTTAAAATTCATATTTATATAAATATAGTCTGAGAATGCAGAGGAAAAAATCATATTCCTTAAAAAGGTTGCTGGTTTTTAAGTTTTTCAAATTTATTTTGAATCGAAAATAGGCATACGCTATTACAAATATTGTTGGAAGTCGAATCATGAAATTGTGCACTTTTTACGCAACTTTACAGGTGTGCCGAATCCTAATATCTTGAAAAATTTAATGCAAACAAAGTTTATGATGGGAACCCTCAGGGCAATAGAAAAAGAGGAAGGCCTAAAAACACTTAGAGTAAGATGATTGTAAACAATAAGAAAGACATGGAGAGAGGCAAAATATTTGCCTACAAATAGAGTGAGATGGAAAGCAATGATAGAATCCCTATACTCATATTCGGAGTGAAGAGCAATGCGTATCTATGTGAAATGTTATGTTTTTCTGCTATATAACTATAGGGTGGTGACACGAAATGCGTTGGAGCGAGCTCTAAATCGTTAAATCTGTTATAATAATTGTCATTCTTAAAAAGTTCAATCAGTTTTTAATCCCAGAGAGAAAAGTATAGATATTCTGCCTTTAATGAACACACAATTTTTTTAAATTGCATTTTTAGGAATACAAACTTTTAATTGTAATGCAAACTATTTTCTAACGCTGTTCTGACTGTATTTTTATCGCAACTTTTTCATTAAAATGAAAATTCATATTCTGAATAATTGAAAATTTGAGAATATGATTGGTACGATTGTACACGACACTGTACGTTTCTTACGATTCAGAAAAAACATGAATGAAATATTAATATTCGTAGGAGGTTTGGTAGTAGTTTTTTTTCTTGACAGAAATATTTAAAATAAAGTTATAAAAAGAGTTATAATTAAATAAAGAATCATGACTTGGCGTGAAAACAATAAACTGGATTCTTCGAAAAATCGGCCTTCAAAAGATTGCATATATTTAAAAAGTTTAAGAAAATTTGGAATGTGATTTGAGTACCAGAACTCCTGCATTCTTAATTTTAAAAGCACGATACTGAAGTTCAACTTCAAGGAAACATTTAATTCAAACACATAATTTATACTTCAGTAAATTTCCTCAATATTATGGTTCAAAGAACTGATGTTATAGCGGATGGTTAAATTGATTTTTCTGAGAAATTTGTGCAGCATACATTTTGCAAACGAAAAATGGAGTATTTTGTTTTCAAACAGAAACTATACACAATTTTAAGATAAAACACAACTTTCTTGGAAAACTAGAATTTAATACGAAGTTCGACTTCATCAGCCAAAAATACAACTTGTAGAATGTGTAAAAGCGTTTCAATCACTAATTTAAACGACAATTTTTGATTGTCAGTATAATTTGTTCAAAATGTATATAAAATACATCCAAAATTTAAGTATGTTTTTAAAAATTTTGGTAAAGTGGCATGGCAGCGTGCGTAAAGCTTATGTACAATTTATGTGTGCATCTCACTTTGAAGGATGTTTGAAGCTGTGTTGAGGAAGGGTGGTTCAGACACCTGATGATATGTTCATCTTGGTTCTGTCTAGTTAGGTTAGTCCAGACACACATAATGCTTTTAGTAATATGATGACCTCTTAATTACAACCACATCTTCAACAGCTGGTGAATACAAATCAATGCAATGTCTAGTTCTTACTATCACACTGCATAATTACGAATTTAACAATAAATTTTATTTTTGTTTAACTGTAGGCTTTATGTTCATAATTAAGTTCATTGAAATTTTTTTTAACATATACTATATATAAATAAATAAAATATATTTATAAAAATATGATCATATAAAATATTTTAGTCCGCAATTATAATTCAATTTCCTCACGGTTGTTGGTACCTCATAGCCTCCACACGGTATTATATCAGTAGTCTGTTCAGACTATTTAAAAAGTGAACCAGTTGTGCTCATGAGCCAAAGTTTTATTTTAAAAGTAATTGAGAGAAATTTATCGTATATATTTGAAAATATTAAATCTGTAGTGGTTGACAAGTAAATATGACAAACTAATATTATTCATAAATTAAACAAATTTTTAGATATATATTTGCTACCACTTTCTTATTTTCCCATGATTTTTTTATAAAATGGTTCTTTTGTGAACAAGTTTACTCTCATAGTGATCTGATTTGACTACATTTTAAAAACCGTATGGTGGCTTTCAGTTATAGGATGCGTTGATCCAGCCATCACCTCTTACATCAAAAAGCCTCCACACGGTCTTTTATGAGTAGTCCGAGCAGACTATTTAAAAAGTGAACCAGTTGTGTGCATGAACCCAAAACCTTTTATAAAAGTAACTGAGAGAAATTTATCTTACATATTTTAAAATTGAATCTGTAGTGGTTGACAAGTGAATAAGGCAAACCAATAATATTCATAAATAAAACAAATTTTTAGTCATATATTTGCTACCATTTTCTTACTTTAACTAGATTTTGTATTAAATGACTCGTTCGGAAAGTAAATATCTATTTTCTGATCTGACTACTAGTCTGATCGGACTACCTATAAAAAACCGTATGGAGGCTTTCAGTAATAGGATGCATTGATCCAGCTCAGGGATGTTACTGGTGTCGAAAAATATATATTAAAATTAGCAACTTTTTCTAGGATATTTTTCATCTTATGAATTGAATGTCATAGTAAGGAAGAGTTTTGCTTCAACTACATATCATTGATAATGCAATACATGGTTGCAGTTACAAATTAATAACTAAATAGAGAAAATAAATAAAAAGGAATTTTGTTTTGACTATTTTGTTTTTCATTTTTAGGTGCACGACAAGACAAGAATATGGACAAAAAAGCTAAATGGTGACAAAATGACAAGTTGTTAATTTATTAAATAGTTAGCAATTTAAAAATTTGTTACTCAATCATGCTTTGTTACATTAGTAATATCATTTGTATAAAATTAATATTTTGTGATTAACTGGAAGTGAGTCAATGTACTTTACAAAAAAAAAACATTTTCAAAAACTGTTAATTAGATCTGTTTAAATGTCTTATGTCTTACAGCGATAGATAAAATGTTAATTGAAAAAGTGTGGCAAGTTCCCAGGTATAAAAATTTAAAAAATGACAAATTTGCATTTAAATAAGTTTTTAGCTACCATTTTAGTTTTGAAAAACAATTTTGTTAGAAATTTAAATTTCTATTTTTAAAAGGTTATCATTATATCAGTTCATTCTAAAAATATTATGATGTATTTCTTCAGAAATATAGAAACTTACAGGTCAGTTATTTAATTTTTTAAAAGTTTCTTTCTGTAAAACAAAGAATGCTAATTCTAACCGCAGTTTTTTACAGTGTATGTCAGGGCTAAAAATTAATACCAATTTCAGAAAAAATGAATTTAGCGTTAAGAGAAATATTAAACATTAGAAAACCGAATAGTTTTCATTTCGTTAATTAACCTACTGAATTGAAAATTATTACGCAAAGCATATTTTAAATGCATAAATATCGTACATTTTTAATTAAAATTTCAAATCAAATCTTTGTATCAAAAAGATTACATCACGATAAAAAAAATTTGCTTTTTAAAAGTTGATGTGCGTGTTTTAAAATTTTTAAAACAAACAGGTAAAACAAAAACAAATTTTTTTTCCAGAAATATCATAACTTAATCTGATACTTATCTAAAAAAACAGGCAAAGTATAAATATTGCATTAAAAATATTTTTTTAATCAGTTTTCTTTTTTAAATCTTCATATTTATATATAAGCTCAAAGTTATGTCAATATTTTAATTTTTCATGGCTAAAATATATTTTCTACCATAACATAAATTATGAATACACCTATAGATTACGAACAGGATTTAGTCAATAATTAAGAGGCCATCAAATAATTTTTCATGAAAATTGTGCAGAGTAGTTTTGAGATGTGTAACAAGGATATTTTACAAAATTTCACAAAACAGAATGTATAACATACATATTCCAAATAGATAACTTTAGTACATTTTATAATTACATGAAAAATGGAACATTGAAACCACAATATTGTTGGGCTAGCTCTTCATTCTAATAAGAGAGCTATGTATATATATATATATATATTTATATAGATATTTATTCATATATGCATTAATATATAATCTTTATCTGGTTGTGCTAAGCATTTTTATGGAAGGAATCAGTGCACAGCAGAAAAATAATGCTTTTAAATTATGTTAATAGCAAATTAAAATGCAGCATAATTTATTTATTACTACACACTACAATCAAGAAAAATACTATACTATATTGTAGTTAAATAAAATACAAGGCGCTTGTCCTTAAATGTGTTGTTTGAAGGTATAAAACAGAGATTTAAATTTAAAAATAAACGCATGAAATGCTTTTTTTAATATCAAATTTAGTTAAGTTTTATTAGCTTGTTTTTCAGGAATGAAGAAGAAAAAATTCTTTACGTTCTAATGACAAGTTCATGTTTTTCGTCATATTTCGCTTTTTAAATATTGTTCAACACACACTAATACACAAGTTTTTCTTCAGATTATTTTTTTTAAATTTCTTTTTATTTTTTATCAGATTATTTCAGTTATTTTCATTTCGTGTATTTTAATAAAAAATATAGAGAGATGTTACTTAACCTTTAATAAAGTAAATATATATGAGAATTACTCAGGAGCTGGGTCTATAAATTTGATATTTTTGGTAAAATATAATGAAATTTTAAAAAATTAAAAAAATTATTTTAATTATAAATTTAATAAATTTGTTAGTATACTTTAATTACTTAGACTTATAATTAAATTTTACATTTTAACGTTAAATACAATAAATATGTAAGAATTATTTAGGTGATCGGATAATTAAGTGAAATATTTTTCTGACACTGTTGAAATAAATCTCATATTAAAAGTTCTGAAGATTACGGTAAAATGATTTATTAGTGATTAAATAAAAGTAAAGTCGTAAATAAATTTTACATTTTTACTTCTAATACAATAAATATGTAAGAATTATTTAGTTGATCGGATAATTGTGTTTAATTATGCTTAAATTAATAAAAGTGCCACTACACTTTTAAATAAAGGAATATGAGGGTAATGAAATATCTTAACTCACAGCCCAATTATTATATAAAAGAATACGTTTATTTAGTGAAAAGTTCGTAACGGCGACGTCAAATACTTGAACTGATAAACAAGTATTTATTCATTAAACGTCATTTTAATTCACATTTGAAGCCGAAAGTTATCTTTTGCTACAAGAATTGGAACAGATATTTAATATTTTAACTATAGATTAATAGAAACAATATCAAGTTTTTAAACTACATCATTATAAACTATCAGAATTTATATACTTTTTAATTAGTGACGTAGTGATAACTATTTTTATATATAAGCTAATCTTTATATTTTGTTCCCTATAGAAACAATGTAAATAAGATTTTGGTAAATATATATTAGGTCGTAAAAAGTTCTATTATTTTTCAATTTATTCGCTAAACTAGCAAATATAATTTTTATTTGCATTATATGAGACAGTATTATCATAAAACAGTATTATATTAAAATATTCAACAATGTCATTACATTAGGTTCAAAAAATATTAACATTTTATTCAAATCTATGCAGTTAAATTAGCGTAGTTCACTGCACTAACTGCTGCAGAATCGCTGCAGATTATTTTTAGAAGAATGTGAATTTATTTAATCCAAAGTAAATCAAAGTACTTAATTTATTTAATTATAGCTTGCTGTAGCACTTAACTTCTTTGCCCTTAGTATATTTATCTTAAAAAATAAATAAATGCTTCCAAATGCAACTTAAACTACTCAATTCTTTTTAGATATGACAATTTTGTATCTATTGAGTTATACATTGGCGAAAAATAGTTCTCTTTTTGTAAGATTGGAATACTACCGACTATTCAAAAAGTGTCCTTTTTTACAAAGAGTTCTA
Source organism: Parasteatoda tepidariorum (assembly GCF_982258835.1). NCBI lineage: Eukaryota > Metazoa > Arthropoda > Arachnida > Araneae > Theridiidae > Parasteatoda > Parasteatoda tepidariorum. Next base: position 59,800,349 of record NC_141759.1, read on the forward strand.
TATTTAAATAATCTCATAACAATTTAAGGACAATAGGCCTTGTTTTTCAGCTTTTGGTAATAAATATACACTAATGCAGAATTTGTTTTTAAATAAATAATAAAAAGCAAAAGCCATTGGCAGTGAGGTATTCATTTATAATTGAACGTTACAAATTATCTCTATCACAAGCTCTAACTCCAGCCAGTTCTAGCAATGTCAAGGTGAAATTAAAAAGTCACATAGCATTCTAGAACCTCTTGATCCATATTGTAGAAAAAAAATAAGTATTTTAATTTCTATATTTATTGTTAATTTTTTATTTCAGTTAAGTATAGTCAAAAATAATTGGTGCGGCTTTTGATTAATTAATGATTTTGAATGAGCTGTTGTGCTGGAAGACAATACAAATTGCAATCGTTTTCTTAATCTCTATTAGCAAAGTTTACCTAAGTTGTTGCTGTTCTATCTTCTAAGAGAAATAAAAAATGTTAGTAAAGCAATTTAAAAGTATAAAAATAATTTAGAGAATGATTCAGCTAATTTATACCGTTAAGCAGTTAATATTTTATACCTTATTAACAGAAATAGCTAAAGTATTTGGAATTAATTTATATTTAAAATAGAATAAGGTCTTTCAACGCTTAAATTTATTATTAATTATGTAAATGGATAATGCGTAGCCGAAAATAGTTCGTACGGTTTTCATGCCTTAAAGGGTGATTGATAAAATTAGTTTCTGTCTCTTTTAAATTAAATAAAAAAAAATTATTAGCAAAGCATTGCCGAAGTTTTTTTTAATAATTTATCTAGTTTCAGTGCGTTGAGCAGTTAATATTTTAGTGCAATTAGTTAATTAATATATCGATTCATTCTGAAAAAACAGGAATAAATAATATATTTAAATTTCTAGACGTATTAGCAGTTATATAAAATAATAATGTATTGCTGAAAATAATTTGAAAAGTTTTTGTGTTTTTAAGAACATTATTATTTAGTAGTATACTCTTTTAGTTTCTTTCTTTCCTAATAGAAATAAGGATATTGTTTGTTAAGAAAGTTAGAAGTTTAGAGAATAATCAAGCTAATTCAATTGCACTAAGCAGTAAATATTTTATACTCTAATAGCACGGTTAGCTGAATAATTGGGAATTAATTTCTAAATTGTGTTAGTTCGATTGTGTTAGTAAGCGAAATTAGCAATAAGTTTTATACTGACAATTATAAGGAAAATTTTTGGCGTAATATATTTCGAGTTATTGCTATTCTTCTTCTACAGCTGCTACATCCTCTTCTGTTTCAGCTCTTTTTCTAGACATGTGCAAAAATAAAATATATAAAATAAAATAAGCAAATGAAAAATAAGATATAGTAAAATATAAGAACAATAAATTATAGAAAAAAAATGTAAAGAAAAACACATTCAAAACAAAACATCAGCAAACGAAACGGAACAGCAAAATCATGCTTAAAATAAAAAATTTCGCAGAATAAAGCATTCAGAAGAAACAAAGCAGAAAACAATAAGGACTAGTATTACTTTGTTTATGAGCAAAGGTGTTCCTGAATCACCGCTTTTAATATTTATTTTTTGTAATTCTTCTCGAAATGCAAAACAAAATTAGATAAATACATCAGCGGATTGCAAATCAAAACCTGATAAATCGCAATCACTGATAGTAATGACGGGTTTAAAAATAAAGAAACGTTTGGATAAACTGAAAGATAAAGTTAGTAACCATTTGATAACCAAACTGGTTATGATGGTTTTAATGAACCTTAATTAATTATGTATTTTTACTGGTTGTAAAGGTTTTCTAATGAATTCGATAAAGATTCGCCATAAGCTCATTTGCTTTTCCCCCTAATTTTTGACCAGGGTATTTTTATACGTATTTTCAGAGTTTTTACTATATGGATCATAGAAAATTTTATTTTGGTTTAAAAAAATACTACTTTTTGATTTTGAATACATATTAAGCATAAATGCCAGCTAAACTATTTAACTATTTTTGTAATTCAAAAATTTTTTTTATTTATAATTAGAAAAAAATTTTCATTTTCATTTTGCAAGAGTAATACAGGGTGTTTATAAAGTCCCTGACCCATTCTGATGTTTAATAACTCATAAAATAATAAAGATAGATTAAAATTAATAACATAAATGGTTAGATAGACTCAAAAAGTTTCATGACCCTTGTCAATGAACGTCCACGTGTGCCCCCTTCGTCGCACGGCCATTTCCAGGAAGATGAATTGGGCGAGGTGGTCCAATTCCTTGGCCACCCAGATCACCTGATATAACGCCGCTAGACTTTTTTCTTTGGGGATTTATAAAGGACAATGTCTACAGGAGAATCGTGTCGAACCTAAAAGGCAGAATTACAACCGCAATAGCCTCTGTGGATGCCGACTAGCTTACCGTTACCTGGCGTGAAATTGACTATCAACTTGATATTCTCCGTGCGACGAAGGGGGCACACGTGAACGTTCATTGAGAAGGGTCATGAAACTTTTTGAGTCTATCTAACCATTTATGTTATTAATTTTAATCTATCTTTATTATTTTATGAGTTATTAAATATCAAAATGGGTCCGGGACTTTATAAACACCCTGTATATTAAGCAAAATGCCCTGTTTAGTTTATTCATGTATATGCTCTTTAAAAAGGAAGTTAACTAATATGTGTATATGTTTGGGAATTTATTAGATTGTTAATTTAATAGAAAGACTGTTAACTTAATACACTAAGTTGGAATGTTGTTTTTGTTATGAAGTATAAATATCATTAAATAAAATGACTTAAATTACACAAAAAATATAGTTCCTCAGTATATCAGTCACGTAATATTGTTTTTTCACCTCACGTTTAGGCATTTTTGATTGCTTTGCAAAAGGAAGATGTTTTTCGAAATAAAATAAAACTGCTACTATATAAAAGCAAATAATTAAATAAATAAAAAATCAAGGGCTGGAATAAACCAAGGTATACTCATGCACGGCATGCTTAAAGTAAGTAATGCATTAGGAAGGGATGCTCGTCGTAAAATAATTTTTCACACTAATATATATCTGTGATCAGATTGAACCATAGATATTATTAGTCCCTGGATTGAATATAATATATAAGTTAAAGGGATGATACCTTTTGTAAAAACTGAAGAGCAGAAAATTGATAAAATCTTGAAAAAGGTCTTTACATTTTTCAAAAGCTGATAAATATTTCTCTTCTTAAAATAGTTTAAGATTTATTTAAAAAAATGTAAGCTTTTAAAAAATTAATAAACCACCATTTTTAAAGACATATCAGTTAAACAAGATTTGACGAATATTTTTTAATTGAATTGAACAATTAATTTTTAATCAATAACAATATAACCAATAATATTCGATACATTTTATTTTCTTATTAATTTTGAGTAGTATACACACTTAATTTAAACATAGTTATGCTAGTAGTTAGTAATTAGTTAACAATCATAATAAATGACTAAAATTAGTTCAAAATTTCTGCAAAATTGTTAGAATTATTCGTCTAAAATATCCAAATTATTATTTTATTTTAATACTGTATATTTGATAAGCGTAATTAAAATAAAATAGGAATTAGGAAATATTATTAGGAATTGAAACGTATTATAAATTAAAATTTGATTTTCATTTCCTTTTTAGTCTAATTAGTGTTTTATTTCTTTAAACTAGCTCTTCGTTACTGCTTTACAATAAAATAAAATGCGAAGAAAAGGTACTTAATAGAGTTAAAGCAGGCAAGACATTTCTTTCTACTAAACGTTTAATTTACCATCGTTTTCCAATTCAGATGAGTTTCTTACGATTTAGGGTAGCAAACAGCACATTTTTTCTTATGTCTGGTGATGAAAAACATGTTTTAAAATAATAATAAAATAAATAATTAAAAAAAAAGAAGATTCCATTTTATTCGGTTGACAAACTTAAACTTACTTTAAGTTTCTCGCTTTAAATCGTCGTTATACAACTTAGTTATCCATCGCAGTAACATAACTTAGTCACCCGGGAAAAAGATATTTTAAAAAAATTCTTATGTTGTTAAAAAGGAATTATTATCATAATATACGAACAAAAATTCAAATTTTTTTTCTTCACATACTTCGCATTAGTTCTTTTCCTTCTTGTAATCATTTTTTTTTCTTGATATCCACACATTTTAATATTCTATTATATTTCAATATATTTTTTTAAAGTTGCAATAAATGCGATATTAAATCGTTATACATAATTTGGACATTTCTTTAAAATTATACAAGTTAAATTTATATTTTCGAAACCAGATGTCGCTACGTTAAGGCTCCTACTTCTTACTTTGAAAACAGTAATATTGTTTTAATACCTAGAAAACAATCATGAAGCTGTTTTCAGAAATATATATTTAAATTTTTTTAAATATATTTCTTATTTATCAATATCATTAAAATTATTTTTATTTAAATCATTTAAAATATGTTTGTCCAATATAATAATTAATTATATATATATATTTTTAAAACATAGCCTTTTACTTTTATTTAGTAATTCTTGATTATTCGTGATTAAAATCAAAAATTTTTGCTAATTTATTTGCGTAATTAAGATAAATTTTCTTTTCAATTTTTTAAAGATATTTCATTTGGTAATTTCTTTTTAACGCATTTGAATTTTTTAAAACACTAAATCTTGTTTTAAGAAATTGTTCTTTAAATATTTGAAGTATTTTATTTTTATCTTTAAACTACGAAATTAAAACATATATTATTTAAACATACGCATTTATAAAATGTAAATTCATGGTGGGCCGCACAAAAAAAAAATCCAATTAATCAATCTTTTATGTGTAATAAATAAATAAATTTTCCAATTATGAATCAAGAGGCTTATCAATGCGTAACATAAATTATTTTTTAGTAAGCAACTGAAATAATTCTTCCTTCATAGTATCTATAATTTCATAAAAATTGTATTTAGAATAAAATAATTTTAGACATAATCATGAGAAAAAAATGATGGGATAAAACATTGATAGAATTATATCAAAATGTACCTCATAAATTCTTGCTAACTTTATCACAATAGTAGATTTTAAATATTGCTAAAAGGAAACCTATTAGGTATTTCCTACCTACAATCGATTGCACGTGTTACTCTTAGGTGTAACTACACCACGTGTCTCGATCGACGCTAAATCACGTGTTTCGATCGTCTATAATCGTCTCGATCGCTAGGTCACGCGTAATCTAACCATACCTAAAATTATCAAATGCTAAATCGTTATATAATTTTGTTAATAAAAGTCAAATATAAACGGACAATTTAACATTCAAATCAAACCTTCCATTCTTGTGTTTTTTTGATTAAAAAATTAAAGGATTAACAAATAGTTATATTTTTAGCTGTATTATTCTAGCATAAAAGTTTCTTGTAGTAATTATAAAGCGATAAATATCAACGACATTGTATGAGCATGAGTCATGATGCGATGATGTATCATGAAAATATTGTGATAGAAATCAACGCCAAAACTATTCAGACTAATATTTTGTTCTTTTCGAATTGTAACGCTGATTTTAAACTATAAATATAATGTACGTACATCAGCCTCTTTATTTTCTGCAGCAAATAAAAACGATTAGCTTCAAAGACAATCTTCGACGCTGATTTCCAAAAAAAAAGATTTGTTGTGTGCGAACAAATAGTTTACAATTGTGCACCAGTTGAGAAAGATAAATAAAAATGCGGATTTTTACACCGATTAAAAAAAATGCCGGATACATTGCTTTATTGCACACCTTCAGTAAAAATGCATTTACAACATTAATTCCAAAAAGGAAACGGGCGTTTTCAACTTGCATTTAATAGATAACGACTAGCAACGAACACGCATCTTTGACACAGATTTCCATTTATAACTTTTTTCCTATGTAAGAGTTCTCTTTTAGTATTTCATATCAAACGATTATGACAAACACATTTTTGACTCTGATTCTAAAAATAAATTAAAATAAAATCAAATAAGTTTTGGTAAAGGAAAAACCACTGCGTCTTCAAGACGAATAACAATAAAAACGCTTTTTAACGCTGATTCCAAAACGGAAATTTTCTCGTACGTAAGTAAATGTTGTGTTTTTGTAAATATTTCAAAATGACTAGCATCAGTCATATCTTTTCTCTTAAAAAAAACAAGTTAAAACAAATAATGAAAGACTTGAAATCATTAGGTAGTTTTCCAACACCTATATACATGGAACTACACATACACACCAACATCATGTTCACATAGACAACATGAATATACCCTGTCGGCACTGAGTCAGTTACTCTGTTACCGTAGACTAGAATACGTCAGTTTTCGCCAATAAATTATTTCCAAGTCAGAACAAAACCTCATTCAAAGGAATCGAATAAAAACTTAAATGTTTCAGGAGTTATATATTTTACCGTCTATGCTTAAGATTCTTCACGAAGTCTTGAGCATCTTTGTCCCATGTTCTTGCCGCTAGAGCTACAAGAATTTCATCTGAAAAAAATTTAAACATTTTTAATTGTTAAAATGAACCAAAAATAGCACTATTGGAAAAGTTTTATAAACTGCAAAGATGCAATAAGATTGAATTGATTAGTTGTCAGGGGTCTGTCCAGACATTTTGTGAAAGTTTCGTTTTTGTAAAATTGTGAAAAAATTACTCGTAATTTCTGAATACAAAATAAGCGTTAAGTCACATCTTTTCAACCAGGGTCAGCTTTGGTGAATTTGTGCAAATAGGGTCCGTTATTGCGGAAAAACTTTTGCAAGGAGTTTTTAAATTGTAAAGACGTACAAGATTATGCTCAACACTGTAAAATTGTAATTAAAAAAAATTAAATTTTAAAAAATAAACAGCAATTGCAGCTACTAAATTAGCGATGCAACATACAAATATTTGGTATTTAGCCTATACTGCTGAACGCAGAATATTCATTTCGGACGAATAAAGGAAGAAGCGTCGGCCGAAGACAAAGCTCGTTTACATCTGTCTTTCTCCCCCTCCCCCCTGGGAAGGGTTTATTCGATTAACAAAACAATAATGAAGGTAAATAAATTTGCGAAGGGTCCGATTAAAATATAAATTATTTTGTGAAGGGTCCGTTTTTAAGTTCAAATATTTTGTGAAGGGTCCGTTTCTATGAAAAGTTAATTTGTGATGGGTCCGTTAACGGACTCAATAATAATCAAATGAAGAATTAAGAAGAGGACGATTCAAAATAAGGTTTTAAACAATTCAGGAACATTAGTTTATGAAACATGGTAGCAGCAAAATTCTGTTAATAATATAAATGCTCTTTTTTTTAAAAAAAAAACTTTTTACTAATTGACTTGCCAGAAAAAAATAATTTTTTTTGTACTACACACACCCTAAATAATATATAATGATGCTTTTCGTAATATAAAATTATTATTATTTTTTTATTACCAATGAGCTGCACAATCGGACTTGCTGATGAGCAGACCTAGTGCGTTCTCCAGAGGTGGTATCCACTCTTTCAGGACCACCACAATGGGTGAGATACCGTTGGTCATGTTAATTTGGACGTCTAGTTTCTGCCACACTAGATGGAAGCATCGAAACTCTATTTGGATGCTAAAGTGCACTAGAAATTTAATTTTGCCGGAAATGCCAAGAGCCAATAATGCACTCCAGGGATCTTTTACATGCCGCATAATCATACGGCATGGTCGCTGAGGATTTTCTGCATCCCGAAAATCCGGTGTCTGAGCCGGGGATCAAACCCGCAGACTTGGGGCCCAGAAGGCCGACGACAAACCAACTGCGCCACCCAGCCACGTATAAAATTATTACTTTTTGCAAATAGTATACTATTTTTATAACTGTTGTGAGTTTGCAACTGTTACTCATGACTGTTAAGTCAAGTTTAGCCTATCTCAAGTCAGAGCTGTCTACGCTTATTTTGAAAATGGCGCAAAACGCCAATCCACAGTTTTGTGAAAATGAAAAGTCACAGTTTTGGGAAAATGAAAAGCGTTTGCGGTCTAATTTTTAAACATTTAAAAACTTACTACAATGCTGCATTACCTGAGGTCATAAAAATTTCCAAAAACTCAAAATACGGCAATTATTTTGATAATTTTCATCTCGGTGGGAAAGTGTTGCCAAATTGGTGATTTTTAAAAAAAAGTTTAATAACTTTTAAAACATTCTAATTATTTGTCTGTTCTAAACCTAAATAATTCTTCACAACAAGATTACAAAAATAGATTAAAATCATCGCATTGCTTCAAGTGTAAGGCACTTAAACTATGGCTTTTTTATTTTCCTTGGCGATAGAGCTTCGAAAAACAACGTTGACGCACAGGAGTCTGAGGTAATTTCAACACTGTCAAGCCCCGTATTTTGTTATCTGCTAATGTTCAGATTGTTTGCTGGTTGTTCAAATTATCTTCTAATCCGAATCACTGGTTAAGAACCATAATTTGAATGTTAAAGCGCTGTTAAGCAATGGAGGTTAAGGCACCATAATTTCAAACACAACGACATTTTGCGATCGGAAATATAAATCGGCCTTTTTTACTTCCCAGACAAGCTGGGTAAAATATAAGTGACCACTCGGGACAGGACATCGTTCTTTCGTAATAGTTGCTCAGTGCCTTAGCCATTTCGACACGAAGGGGATATATATGTCCCAAAGATTAAACTTTATTCCCTAATGGATAAATAGATCAGAATTCCGCCTGTTTTTTTTTAAATATTTTCAGGGTTCTTTAGGAATTCGGGAATAAAAACTTGGCAACACTTTCACATTCAAAATTGCAGACTTCTGTTTGCAAACACGCAAGTCAAAGACTCGTTTTAATTTATGTATTTTCGGAATTTTGAGATAAGTATAACGATATTTTAGGCATATTTTGCGTAAAATAGTTATGTATGTTCTTATTAAGTAATAATTGTACCTATTTAGTACCAGATTAAAGACATTTTGACACATTTGTCTTATAGGATGTATTGTCAGTATCGTACTTATTAGTGGGACAATATATAATCTGGGACAATATATAAGTGGGACAATAAAATCTTACTTTTGTCATTTGGATGAATGAGACAAAGTTCAGTGGGTCGCATATCTTTCATTTCTTCTGGAGAAGATTCAGTTATGTTGCACAGAGGTAAAAAAGCTTCACCTTCAAAATCATTTTTAGTCACCATGTCGTGATCCATGACACTGAAGCACAGGCCTGCACCCTCTCGGTGCAATAGCTCATAAGGTATCCTACTGTAGATTGAATAAATAAGTTAAAAGTTTTGCAATTAGAAACAATAACACAAAGTTTAAAGCAAATAAATGACCATTGAAGTATTTAAAATTAGCAGAAATTGAATAGGAGTTGATTTTCAGAAAGTTTTATACAGTAGATTGAATAAATAAGTTAAAAGTTTAGCAATTAGAAACAATAACACAAAGTTTAAAGCAAATAAATAACCTTCGAAGTATTTAAAATTAACAGAAATTGATTGAGTTGATTTTTGAGTTGAGTTTTACAGGATGTTCTATAGTTTTTTAGTTTATTGAGCTATTTTTATAGTTCCTGTGCGTAATTTATGTTCATTTCTATCGGGATTATCTAAATACAAGCATAAAACTTGTTTTATAAAATTTATTGACCCTAGCAGAAATTAGAATTGATGTGATCGAGGAAATATTATCGATTTTGCTTCAGATAAAGAAGACATATTAATAGTAATCTTATTAATAAATTGTATAAACCAATTAAGCATCAAGCCTTTTGTTTTGCGAACATTTTTTTCCAAATAAAGAGATGAATAAATTAAGTTTTATAATTTCCTTTATACGATTCTTAAAATTTATTCTGAAGAAACAAGAAATTCGTAATAACTCGTAATATAAATAAGTTTACTTCTGTCTGAAAATATAAAAATTCTATTAAAAAAAATAAAAATTAAGAAGCAGCTAAATTGGAAAAAAAATCTCAAACTTAGAACACGAGCTCTATTTTTTCATTTATAATGAAACTTTTTGTATCAGTACAAAAGGGCACACTTTTGTGTTTTGATAGGAAATGAAATAAAAGTTGGGTTTAGTATTCTGAAAGAAATAAGAATATTAGTTTACCTTGTGTTCATTTAATATTTTTTTCTTTTTATGTGTTTAAATTTTTTATTACACTAAAAGTTATATTTTATTGATTTATAAGACCCTAAATTTTGGATTTAATAACATTGATGCAGTTCAGCATAAAACTTGGCGAAATATCGCCAATTCGATGAAAAAGTGTATTTGTAAATTTTTTGTGTGTGTGTGTAGTGTGTTACTGTGAATGACCGAAATCAAGGGAATGTCGACTTTCACCGGTGAATGTCAACAATCGGTTAAATGCATACTGGGCAGTGGCATACTTAACTATATATACATACATATATATATATATATATATATATATATATATATATATATATATATATATATATATATATATATATATATATATATATATATATATATATATATATATATATATATATATATATAGAGAGAGAGAGAGAGAGAGAGAGAGATGGGATACCGGTCTCTCTTTTATATATTTTTTCTGAAACTCTAATTAAAAGAAACATATATGCATAATACATATTCTTGAAAATATCCAAAATTCCAATTACGTTTCTAAGGCCTTCAGCAGATTCTCAGCTAGTTGTTGAGTACAATTGTAAATTTAGCGAGTTGCTGTCGATGGTTAGTGGTTTTTACCCTTCGATACAGATGGGACATCGGTGTCCCTTACATAAATTTTTGTTCTGATGTTCAAATTATCATCAAAAATATGTCTTGATATTTTTTAATATAAAAAGTAGTCTAACAGATACTAAAAAATCTGTTTGATTATCGGTATTAAATTTGCACTAAAGTATAAAATCCAAAAAAGTAGTTTGAATTTTTTTTCTCATTCATATGCAAAATTTATCAATAATTTATCTTGTAAGTTAAAGAAATTTCATTTATGAATTACCGTTTCTCTTAGATCTAATTAACTGCAAACAAGTGCATTTTTGAAAAATGCACGAAAGTCTGCCGTGTTTGGAAGATTTTACCTTTAACGCAGAAATAGACACCAGTATTTCATGTTGTATTTTATAACAATAAATTCTAAAAACTCTAAATGTAATATTTTTCACTTATTTTGACCTTAATTAATACAAAATAATGAAAAAAGTATGAAAAATATGTGCAATAAAAGTTCTGAGTTAAAGAGTTTTAAGCTAGCACTACCAGAGTCACCCACCGAGTTTTGCTTCAGTCAGAAAGTGTAAGTGATATGACTGCAGCAGGGATGCCACAAACAATTAAAATTGTAAAAAGTGATAATTAATAAAAATCAAAAATCCATTTGAAGAGGCGAAAATTAGCAACTTATTGTTGCATATTTCGTTACGTTTATAAATGGTTAGGATTGAAAAAGCTCGTTCGTTCGTTCGTTGTTGTAGAACTGGGCATCTGCGGCCTAAATGGCCCTTATCGCATTCATCATGAAATATCCCAAAGGGACACATACATAGGAAAGTTGTATTGGTGGTTCGGAAAAGAGCCTGAAATGATAATGAGAGGCATCGCATCATGGGTAAGATGTAGCCGGCTTGATGGTGAGGCTCCTCGTCTACGTCTTTAGGGTTGGGAGCAGGGAGACGAGTAATGAGATGACTTTCTCGTCTTTCAAAAGTTCTTGAAGTTTTTTGATGACTTCACTGCACTGCTGGGGGCATCTTGTGGTCAACGCGTGAACGTGCGATGATTTCGCCTCGGCCGAGCACCATAGCCCGTAAAACAGGCCGGGTGATTGCCTTGACAATTGATACATTTGGACGGAAGGGAGAGAGGCTTCACCCACTGGTAGGTAAAATGTGCTCCTGCACATTTCTTGCAGGCTGGATCCCTTGAGCATGCTTTCTGTGTATGTCCAAATTTCTGGCACTTGTAGCATTGGATGGCGTAACGCCCTCCGTTAAATTTCTCGATTTGAACTGGACAGGATAGCAAATTCTTTGTGAAAATAAAGTCCCGGTGTTCTGGGAAGTCATGGAGTATCACAAGAAAAAGGAGGAGGAGCTTGTATCCATTGTCATGCCTCTTTCCTAGTTGCTCTATCTTGATGGGTCGTCGACCATTTCCTCTATATCATTCCGAAGATCTTCCGTTCGGATGTCTGTTGTAAGGCCTCGCACGAGAAATTTAAGTTTTCTCGGGAGGTAACTAATTGTTCTTGGTCGGTGTAGAAAGCTCCGTCAATTCAGGTTTGAATGATGATCTGGAACTGGAACTACATTAATTTTTTGGGGCACCTACACAATTGTGTTTATCCCCAGTAGAAAACTTGTTGTACCTGATAAGATTAGATTTCTTAAGGTGGAAATATTTTACATGACGTAATTAAAAAATTCTGAGTAAACTTGGGGAGAATTTGGAGAAAGATCTAAAAGATGATAAAAAAAAAAAAAAAAGAGTGGGGATTAGTTCCGAGATCCTATCGCCCTGTTGGCCTGTGGAAGGACATGGAAGTTTCTCAAGAAATCATACGGCCTTGGAGGTCAATTTACTGATGCATCCGAAAAGGGTTTATTTATTTTTTTTGGCTCACCCGTTTACATACCTGCCAACTTTTACGCATTTGGCGTAAAATTTTATTTCTATATTTAAAGTGGTAGTAAATATATACTTTTTTTTCTTTTATAAAGTCATTTTTTAAATGATTTAGATCACCACTATTCTTAAAAAAATTAAGCATATACCTTAATACGCGTTACTATCACAATTGTCAGCTAAGGCTTTTTAAAATATAACGTATTATTTTGCTTGCAATTGAAATTTTAATTCTATTTTACTACCACTGGGAAAAAACAAAATGGAACGGATCGAAAGTTGGCAGGTATGCGTTTATTTAATGATGATCGAAATAGCAATTTTTTATTTTTAATATGAATAAAGTACAATGCATTTTATGGTGGTAGTTACGATTAAATAATTATATATAGTAAATTAGTAAAATATTAATTGCGTTTTTACCACTTCTTACATTTTTAGTAGCCAGAGGCATCCTTGCTGTAGTGCTCGCTTTACGGTTTCACTCCAAAATATTTTTAAAACAAGTAATAATTTTTTTTGTGTAAAATTGCTCAACGAAATATGATTATACTTACAATTCAAAAGCTTCATCAAATAATGGAAATAGAGTTTTCTTTTGGACTTTTGTTCTTTGTTTAACACAGTTAGGGAAAAAGTGCCGAGGCACAAGCTCTATAATCACAAATGGATCACTGAAACCTATCAAAATTAAATCAATGAAATTAAAAAGATATATAGGTACACATCCCTTAGAAAAAAAACGAAGTTTTTGAGGTTGAAAGGTGTAAAAGAATACACCAGACGTAGAAAAGAAAGCTATCATCATTTAATGTTGAAATTTATGTAATTATGATTAACACGTTCATGCCGGGAAAACTGAAAATACTGGTACGGGAAAAGAGAAAATACAGGTAGAAGAACTATTTCAATATTAGATAATATTCGGGAGGAGTTAATCTGTTCTCAACAATAACAATTCACCGTAAGGAAAATTATCACGGCGAAGAAGCAATTCAATATAAAAATTTCATACGTTAAAAGCAATTGGTAGTTAAAGATTTTTATTATTCCCGGAAAAAACTAAAAAATGAAATTTATTGTTACCAGTTTTTACTCCGGTGCGCAACCAAGATAAGGCAATCTAGCGTGACCCACCGGTGGGTCACGCTAGACGCCTTATATAGCAAGACGGAAAAGAGAAAAACCTGGTACGTAAAACATTTCATTCCAGCATTTGTTTCGAAAAAAAATGAAATATCTGTAACTATCAAGATTTCTTTTATAGTTCTGGCATATATATATAAAACTGCTTCTTTTCCAAGATAAAGTAGATATTGTTGAAAAATTTAAAAAAAGAATAAGTAAACTCCTCCCCAAAACTAGCTATAACTGAAATTTTTTTACTACCAGCCTTTCCTCTTTTCCGTCTCACTTTCACCCCTGGAGGGGTCACCCCGGCGTGAACGTGTTAAATTATTTTTAATCCTACCAAAATTAATGTTTTTCATTTTAATGCTTAAATATTTGTTTTCAGAAGGTGATTTCATGTATGCCAACATTTTATCAGAATTTGTTTTTGATTGGTTGTAAAATGTAAATTTGATAATCAACTATCGACATATATATTTTTATATATTACAACAACTCCGCCTCAGTAGTGCAAGATCATGAATTTAAGAATATTTTAAAATTATTCCAGAGATGCCATCTTGCTCCGGACAGCAAATATATATTTTAAAGTGGTAGTTTATCAATTGTGATTCTTGGTTTAATAAATTCAATTTAGTAGATTTTTATCCACCTCTATTTCTAAGTAATTCATAGGCTTAAAAAATTCACCACTTGATAGTACTTATGTCATGCTATACATTTTAAAAAGCAAGCAAAAATAGTCAAATATTTGCAAAATTTATTTTGCAGTTATTTACCGTTTTTTTAAAAATTATTTTGTCGTTTCCGGAGCAGTTGGCATCTCTGTTATTCAGCTGTTGAAGTAATTCTTGATTAAATTTATAAACCCGAAAATAATTAAGGAAAGCAAAATTTTAATTTAACTCAAATATAAAAATACAATGCTCAGAAAATTCCACCTGAAATCATCCAGACTTGTGTAAAAGGGATAACTGACGAAACAGTTACGTTTATAAGTGTTGACAAAGTAAGATATCTTATTTTCAAAAATCTTCCTACTTTTAATTTTACTGCCACTTAGCAAAATCTTTTCCAACAACCTAACAAAGTGGCATTTATGCATGTAAAATATAAATAAAATGTTAAGCCTTACCTGTTGGATCCAATGGCAAAAGATCTCTAGCATTTAAAACTGTAAAGAAAATTAATATTTATGAAATAAAATAAAAGCTGAACATACTTATGGTTTATGAAAGTTTTATTTAAAGCACAATAAAAAAAAATTAAATTGTCGTAACTATAAGTTTTACTTTTGCTCCAATAATAACGAAACACTTGAAGCACAAAGGAAAAAGACAAGGGTTATTTGTTTCTTGTTCATTTGCATAATATTTTTAAAATTAAAAATGATGGCAAAAATTGTTCATATGATCTATTTATAACAATTCAAACAGAAATTGTAAGGAAAAATTATTTCATCTAGGTATAATTCTAAAAATACAATTCTTTCTTCCTCCGTTTTTCTTTCATGGAATTTTCAAACCGTTGACCATTTATGGGACATTTACTAGAAATGAAAATTTGTTTATGATGTCCTGATAGAAAGAAGAAGCATATTTTTTAAATTAAATTAGATGATAAAAATAGTTCATGATTGGCACGTTGAAGAAAAAAATGGTATGTCTATGACTATTCTATGCACAATTGGATTAATTTCAACTAGGGATAATTTTATAATTACAATTCTGCAAATACAATTCTTTCTTCTTCCGTTTTTCTTTCACGGAATTTTCAAACCATCTGTCATTTTATTGACATCCGTTAAAAATGACAATTTATGGTGTCCTGATAGAAAGGAGCAGATGATTTTTAAAATTAAATGTGATGGCAAAAATAGTTCATGATTTGTATACAGAATTGAAACATGATATATTTATGACTAATTCATTTAATAAAAATTGGAATTACATTTTCCTTCAATCGGGGATAATTTTACAATTCTACAGATACAATTCCATCTCCTTCCCTTTATTTAATATGGAATTTTTCAACCGTCTGTCAGTTTTGGAACACACGTTAAAAATGATAATTATCCTGTATTATCTGCAGTTAGAAGATTAAAGCATAAATATGTAGCAGAAATATTTATTAAGAATAGGTATAAATTTCACGCAGATCTGAGGATAAAAATGTATAAAAATGATAATTATCTCGTATAAAAATGATAATTATCTTGTATAAAAATGATAATTATCTTGTAATTATGTTGTAATTCAATGATATGTTATAAATGATATTATGTTGTAATTCATGTATAAAAAAATAATTATCTTGTATTATCTGCAGTTAGAAGATTAAAACATAAATATGTAGCAGAAATATTTATTAAGAATAGGTATAAATTTCATGCAGAGGTGAGGATAAAAATATATAAAAATGATAATTATCTTGTATAAAAATGATAATTATCTTGTATAAAAATAATAATTATGTTGTAATTCAATGTGTTATAAATGATATTATGTTGTAAATGATAATTATGTTGTAATTCATGTATAAAAAAATAATTATCTTGTATTATCTGCAGTTAGAAGATTAAAACATAAATATGTAGCAGAAATATTTATTAAGAATAGGTATAAATTTCATGCAGAGCTGAGGAGTGTCATAAGCTGACCCCGTAATGAGTATCAAACATTCAGATCAGTATCATCAACAATAATCTACATACATCAACAATAATCTACATGCATACATTTTAATCAACAGTAATAAATGATACAGTACAAAACATTATGATTTCATTCAATAAAATATCATATTTTTACTTACTATCAATGTATAAACTTTCGGCTCCAGCGTTATAGGAAGTTTTTATTGTTAGAATACCATATGTTGGCTTTTCGACTTTTTGCTGAAATAGTTCATGTATATGTCAGACGTTATTCATGAAAAATCTGATTTACAACAACAGAGGCATTTTTTTTATTATTATTTACCTGTTCTTCTAATCTCTGTAAAATGTATAGTTCGATTAGGTGTAGAGTTTCTGACTTTTGAAGTTTAAGCATATGAAAGAGATCCTAAGATAATAAATGAATACATTTAAATGTCCTTAATCAGGAAAATGTAATAAAAAGCTGCAAGTACAATTCACATTATTTTCAGTTGGGTTTCTTTTTTGACTTAATTTAAGGATTTATTTCTCAATTAATAATAGTAGAAAACATTTTCAGTTCCATTTGTGTCAAACATTCTTTAAAAAATAATGTTTCTTTTTAGTAAAAACATTCAAAAATGATATTATTTCTTTGATATTAACATTCTTCAGAAGCAAATGAGTTATATTTACCACTTTAAATTTATTATGAAAACTTAGAAATTTGGATCTGAATCGAATTCTCTTTATTTACCCCGACAAAAGTCAATTCTTAATCATAAATAGTAAGAAAAAACAACAAAATACTCCCCACATCTATCTCTTTAATACTGGGATCAAACCAGTGAAACACGTTAAATACCTCGGCGTCACGATCTCCTATAATTTGAGCTGGAGTACTCACATAAACGACACAATCAAAAGAGCCAGAGGAGCGTTTTTTGCGCTCCAAGTCCTCCTGCATAAGAATTCAAAGCTTGATCTAGCAAATAAAAGAACTATCTATATACAAGCGATTCGACCAATTCTTACGTATGCTTGCCCAGCCCTCACTACTATAAGCAACAACCTAAAAAATAAGCTATCTACAACCGAAGGTAAATTTTTACGCACAATGACTGGCGCCCCAAGGACGATTAGCAATAGATTACTCAGAAAAGACTTAAACATTGATGATATCAATTGCTTTATAGCTAAATTGACCACAAAATTTTACAGCAACGCAAAAACATGCACCACATCAGATTTCAATAAATTGTTCGATATTGATATAATCCGTGATAATTCGAATTTCAGCCCAATTACCGCCTTTTTATGCTCAGACTGCATACTATCCAAATACTATTAACTTTATCATACAACTCTACTCAAGGGGATCTCCCCATTCCAAAGATGATTTTCCCTTCAAAACTAAAGATTTACTTCTTTAAGGACTTGACTTGTTGTTACAACATACTACAACTTCAAAGATATGTAGGACCTCCCAGAATACAACAAAACAGAATCGATGAATCGGTTAGTGGCGCTTCGCGCCAAACGCCGAGATAACCCCAATATCCAGCATTCTTTTTATTTTCTGTAAAATTTCTAATTTTACTCGCTAATGCAGCCATGGGATTTAGACTGATGATAATTCAGCACTTTTTACTGCCATTTTTAATACATTTTGTTTTATATTTTAGAACGTTGTTTGAACAACGAAATTATTCTATTTCATATCTATTAGTTAAAGAATTAAACTTTTAAGAATTGGCAAGAGTGATTGATTTTAAGCTAACCTTTTCCGGTTTTAGTTATCTTTTTCTAACATTGATCCCAACAACCTTACAAGTTGGCAGCTGTGCAGTATTTATATTATTCTATGTTGGAAAATTTTACTATGCCAACGTTGCAAAACAAATTAGTGTAGCGAAACATTTTTACCCCCTCTTTTTACTCTTTTGTAAAATGAACCATCCTTTAAAAAACTCACCATGCATATTGTGCACTATAATGGTTTTGTACTTTTTATTGCAATTAAATAGGTATTAGGTAAAAATGCATTTTTTAATATTATCAATTTCAAACGTTTGAAAAAAAAGTGTTTTTCGTAATTGTTTAAATTATTAAAAAGAAATGAGTCCCACAGATCGTTAAGGCACGGTTCCCAGTAGAATACCGAAGTCAAGCATCATTGGTCAGTGTGAGGGTGGGTGACCACTTGGATCAGTCTACGAAGTGTGCGGTATTGGTTCTCGTTAAACTGTTCTACCCCAAAGTGCTTGACTTCGCGAGCAGGTAGTTGGACTACCGAAGCAGGGGTGCCATTCCCTCTGCAGAGGATCAAAATTGTGATGGCATGTCTTCGGATATCCTCAGGGATGTTTCCCAGACCGTCGCCAATAGCCCATTGTGCAGCTCTAGTCAACGCCTCCTTTAACTGAAGCCTCTACACGGTATTTTACAGGTAGTCCGATCAGACCAATATGAAATTAACTAGTTTACGAGAGAGCCATTTACTAGAAAATCTACTTAAAATAATATAGTGGTAGGAAATATAGGACTAATTTCTTTTTTAGTTTTATGAATATAATTGGGTTGTCTTATTTACTTGTCTACCACCAAAGTTTTAATTCTCAAATATATATGACGACTTTCTCTCAGTTACATCTAATTTGGTTTAATGCGCACCACTGGTTCACTTTTTAAATAGTCTGCGCAGACTACTTATAAAAAATCATGTGGATGCTTTCTGATGTAAACAAACAACAATAAAAGAAAAATGAAGCATGATTTACTTACCTGATAGGGAGCATTTTGGATACAGTCTAGAGGAAGTCCTTTTCCACTGCCATGGAAGAAATCTACTAAAATCGCTAAAGATGAATGTAAGCGATCAAAAAAAGCAAGTTTCTCTTTCTGTAATGAATAAAAAGGTCATATATCAAGTCAAATCTTCAGAAATTTACTAATTTATGTATTGCATTAGTTTTATAGTTAATGTTGACAAATGAACAGCAATTCCAAATAAATTTAGGAAATCAAATAAAATGCTATAGAATTTGAAATCTAATTTATTAAGCCTAGAATAAAACTTGCAAGTTTCAAGCTTGATACCATTAAAAGCACAGAATTTCCCCCTAAATTATGAAGAATTAGCAGCTGTGAATTTATAACTCGCTCGAATTTAAAGTAAATGATGAATATAGCTGAAATTTCGAACTAAATATAGCCCTTGCAGGTGAAGCAAACGAATTTCGCACCATGTCTGAAGACTACACTTCTTAAAGTTTACTAACTCTTATTTTCACGCATTGCATTAGGGCAACTGTTTTAATTTGACAATTTAAAGAAGTGATCAGCAGCATCTTACTGAATTGAGTTGCTATCGTTACAACTTCAAGTTTTTTTCCTGCAATGCAATTGTAATATTGTTTATATATTTGCGGTAATAACAAATATAGCTATTACTTTGAAACACGGAGTGAAAATAAAATAGTTTTGCTATCGATTTTTAAATTATTATGTGATCGCAGAAGCTTCATACAACACTTTATGCTTTTAAAAACGCAGAATTACGCGACTGGTACATAAACCTTTAATATTTGAAACTACCGCATAACCATTCCACTAAAAGGTAGCCGGTCTGGCAGCAATAGTTCAGCAGAAAGTTACAAAACTCTCGAAAGGTAAAATTAATAATATCAAAAAAAGCCAAAGTATGCCGTTTCAGCTAGAATGTTCAGTCTAAAGTCTCACTTGCAAATGTCCTGCCTGACTGAAATTTACAATCAAATTTTGCTGTTCCAGAAAGAGTTAATACATTCGTTCCAAAATTTCACACGCACTGCTGGGAAATTGGGGAGTGTGCTATGATGACCGGGTGATTATACCACAGTTTGCACACCTAAGTATCATCCTCAGTTAGCCACGAAGATGAAATTCATAACCACTATCAACAGCCCATTAGTATAACTGAAGGGCTTCCTTCGAAATCTAGTCAAACCTAAATTTTCAAGATTTAGTCTTTTATAACCATCGTTGAACGGCAGACCCAATTTTCAGTATACGACTATCAATGTTCACCTCCTTAGTCTCGTAATTTTGAACCCAATCCAGAAGACAAGGGAACTCAAGTATTGGGAGAAATCATTTTCATGGTGGACATTTTGATAGAATTAACCCGCATTTGCATTACATGGAGAGGAAAACGACGAGAACCGCCCACGGTTAGCTTGACGGCAAAGGAACTCTAACCCATGATCCGTTTACCACTGAAGATATTTTACGTCATCACTGTGGTCGGTGCGAGCCGGGTGAGGAATTCGTATAGACTAGTCATCTCTGGGATTCAAACCCGGTTTTCCTCATTGGAAGGCGATCTCTCTGTCCCCTGAGCCATCATGGCTCGGATTTTCAAGATTGTAATCTTTGTTTGCATTCATCTTAAAAATGTCTGATGTTTTATGTCTAGCTTGTTAAGTCTAATAAAACAATTTAACGTATTCTGTAATAGAGTAAAGCTTTACTGCATTGATTCAAGTTAATTAGTTTTATCGTATTATTCTGAAATCACAAAGAGAGGAATAGCTTTGAATAAACTAAAAGTTTTGGCGTACCTGTTCGCAAGTTAGTGTGACCACTTGTAATACAGATTTTATTATATTCAAAGTATTATGGTTAACATAATTGAAATTAATTAAATAGTTTTAATAGTTGCAATGTGATTTTCTCACCACGTACACCAATGTTACTTTGAGTAGTTTCCATCAGCTCATGCATTAGTACAGTCCACATCATATCGAGAAGGCGATCGAAGTTGGCCTGAAGGAGATTATTATAGAGCGCCCGTAATGTCGTGTCTAAATTTTCAAGTAAGGGGCGAATAGCCTGCAAAAAGAGAAAATTAAGTTAATGTATAAACTACCTTATGAATACTCAAATTTATGCGAATAAATTACATTCAATATATTTACTATTTATAATTTAAAAGTCAGCGTTTACAATCAAAATTACTTTTTTTTCATCCTGTGCAAACAACTAATATTCAAAGAGCCACTGTCATATAACTTAATATACTTCAAAGTCTAGGAATAATACGCTGAATACAATAGAAATTAGGTTAAATAAATTTCAGTGGAGAATACATAGAATAGATCAGTTAAAATTATTCGAAAAAATATTTTTTCAAAGTGATTTAAGAATATTAATTTTGAAAAAATTCTTACATTTTCAGCATCTAATTTTTCTGGTGCCCATGCAAGATGAAATACAAATTTCTTCATGTCTGGACGTAGCTATAAAAATAAAGCAAATAAATGTTATGCAAATACAGCAAATAATTCACAATGCAAACCTATTCTTATAAAAATAAAATTCAGACAAGGTTAGCCCAAGCAGTAAATTTACTTCATGCAAGTTACCACCTATATTACTACCTAAATCACTAATGTGTGTGCATATAAAATAAAGGGAAAAAAAGAATGAAAAAAAGAAAAAAAGAAAGGCATATTTTAAGAACTCCATTTTTGAAAAAAGTACCGGAATACATACATAGCTGGGCAAAAACACATAAGTATCCAATAAACGGGCAAATCTAACTCGATTTGCAGAAGAAACTGCAAAAGCACTTCCGGGGTTGGCAAACAAAAGATGAGTTCCCTGATTTCTTATAATCATACTTGATCCTTATAAATATAATTTATTGTTAAATTAACAAATTTTTTTTTTAACTTTTACTGTTTAATACGAGGTATATTAGTAGGAAATACATTGTTGTATTTAAGCGTTAAATACACCATTTACTCTTAAATTATTGCTATACGTAGCGATGATAAAGAGAATTTTTTGGTAAAAGCATTAACCCTTTGGGGACGGGTGATTCAGAAAAGCATTCATACAAAATCAGAATCAGGATGTAATTAAATAAAAAACGGTAACTTAAATGTAGTCGTTTCTAATTTGACAGACTTACTTTGCTTTTACTTTAATTATTGTTAGTTTAATCATATATATAATCTATGTTAATTCAAAGTATAACTAAATAGCTTTATTTTGAATAAAGTAATGGTGAATTAAATAAATCAAACAATTATAACTCCGCCCACAAATAAACTGCTAAAGAATTACTCTGATTACCAGTTTTATCTTTTTACCCTGGTTGATACGGTTTTATGCTGGCACATATTTGTGACAGTCGGCGCGAAAGGGTTAAGTTGTAAACTCTATTAGATACTCCTAACAGTCAAACACACTCATTACTTGCATATCATCTTAGGTACAATACAAATACATATAAAAATGTTGTGAATACATTACATACGCATTTATTTCCTATAGAATGTATTACTTATTCCTATATTACCACAATTTGTCAAAAAAATTGCTGATTAGCACCAAGTAGTAAACTAACACAGTTTTAAGTATAAAACGAATGATTGAATATTTGAATTTTCCTTTGTTATTATCTTTGAACCCATGTCATTAGATTGGTTAACTATCATAATTGCAAATCTGATTATTTACAAAACCGCCCGCCAGTTTTTTTCTCTGAATGTTTAATATATTACCTTTTCAACCATTCCACAAATTATGTTAAATATTTTTCCAGTAACATCGTCTTCAGTTTTATTTATTAAATCATAGATTGATTCGCGGCACTGATTGGCTGTGCATCCTCCTTGATTCACATTAAGGGCCTTGATGATCTGTTCAACTCCAAGTTCTTCTTCCAAAGGCCTTAGCGTTTGAAGAACATATTCCATGTTGTTAATCGTTATACAAAGCTAGAAAATTTTAACTTTTTTACTTATTTTTTTTATGCTTACAAAGCAAATAAATTTTTTTGAAACTAAATTGCATACAACACTAATATGAATTATTAAAAAGGCTACTAACTGATTCAAAAAAAGGTTTAGCATTATTCCGTTTCTTTCCAAGTAAGTTTTGTATTTTCAAGCAACTTCTTTTAAAGCTCTGTTTCAGAGGACGTTCTGGGGCTGATCACAATCAAGTACTCAATTTCAGTAAAAAAAAACTTATAACTTAAAAATGACGATTTTTTTGTTAACACCGTGTTAATTGCTCACGGAATTTCTCATGTTTATTTTGTCCCACAAAATATTTAAAATCTAATTAAGTATTTAAAAGTAAAAAGGGTGATTCCACGGCTTCGCCCCACACGTGTCATAAAACATTTGTCAAAAAATATTTTGTAAATACATATCTGAAATGTCTTAGTACAAATTTTTAATATGTAATTTTTTTCATATTCATGAAAAATAAGAAGAATTATTGTTTCTAACTGTCCCTTTGTCGTGGAATCATCTTATGTATATTTCCTTCTACAGTGAAACCAGTTAAGTTAACCAACCTTGAAGTGGAATAATAGTCTAAGTTGACTTCTTACATTTAGAACTGAATTTATCCAATGTTAAAAAAAATGAGAGAATGAACTCTGTTATTTAATCAATATGTTGTATATTGACCTCAGCGATAGGTCAAATTTATATAGGTCTAGTATTAAATACTAATCCTTCATAAGTTGTAGATGTATAATTTAAAATTCTCTTTATTTTTATGAAAGTGTGATTGTCCGAAATTTTTTTAAGTAAGTTCAATAGCTGTAAATCTTTAATATTAGTCATATTACTTTAATCCCCTCTTCAGATGGAATATTTTTAAATCTTCAAGGTATTCTCTACATTTGGAATATACTCTATAGTTTCAAGATATTCCCTTTAGAAAGCAATAGAGTCTTCCTCATCAAACAAAATTAAAATTTTGTGATTCTGATGATTATTAATTAAGTTAATAAGGATTAAAATTGATGTTCGGTACATGAGACACAAGGTCCAAAAAGGATTTTCTTATAATGTAAAAAACAACCAAATTCGCTGAAAATACGTTCAAGTTCAATTGAACGAGCAAACGAAATTACCACAGATAGCAATATTTAAGTAGATACTGTTGATTTCCAAAAAAATTTTTTAGTATAAACACTTAAGTATTATAACTGAATTAAGAGTGTATTATAAAGAATTAAGAGATTATAAAGAATTAAGTATTATAAAGAATTAAGAGATATAATTATTTTTTTGGTATTATTTGATAATTTAAAATGCATGCAAACTAAAAAAATAAATAGTACTTTTTCATTGGATTCAGTTTGACCTTCGGTCTCTGTTGTCTTCTGAAGTCTTTGCTGACACAGTTTAGCATAGTAAATTGTTCCTTCACAAATAATCTATAAACATATCAAGGAAACAATAGTTTATTAGAGAAAAATATAGAAGTTATTAAATTTTCAATTAATAAAATAAAATTCTCACAATATTATTAATTATTGAGTTGAAACAATGTAACAAAAGCAGTGCTTCCAGTAATTTGGCAAAAAGTTTGAAGCAACGTTAAATAGTGATTGACATTGTAAAGACGAAACAATGATGTATACCTAGAAAGTTAGAAGGGGCAAGTTTGGCACAATTAAATTTTTTTGTGTGGTTAAGATCAATTAGACACATTAAACCCTGAAATATAATCGTAACTAATTTTATAAAAAAATCATTATTAGTAAAAATAATTTATGTTCCAGTTGGTTTGAACTGGTGTTTCTAACAGAGTGCCAGTCCGCGAAGAGGACAATTGACTCCTTCATATGAGCTTGTGTCCGAGGGCGCCTGTAATGTTGTCGATGGTAGAGATGAGTAGATTGGCGAGCGAAAACTCAAAAATATTATTAGTTAAAATAATTTATGTTCCAGTTGGTTTGAACTGGTGTTTCTAACAGAGTGCCAGTCCGCGAAAAAGGACAATTGACTCCTTCATATGAGCTTGTGCCTGAGGGCGCCTGTAATGTTGTCGATGGTAGAGATGAGTAGATTGGCGAGCGAAAACTCAAAAATATTATTAGTTAAAATAATTTATGTTCCAGTTGGTTTGAACTTGAACTGGTGTTTCTAACAGAGTGCCAGTCCGCGAAGAGGACAATTGACTCCTTCATATGAGCTTGTGCCCGAGGGCGCCTGTAATGTTGTCGATGGTAGAGATGAGTAGATTGGCGAGCGAAAACTCAGAGGCGGAAGTTGCAAATCAGTTTATACTAATAGTGAAAAATCCTAAAATATAGTGGGAATGTATACAACTCCCGATCCCAAAGATCACCATTGGTCCTTTCCCCAGGTTCAAGGGAGTTATATACGGTCAGTTAAATGTTCCAGTTGTCCTAGTCCTAGTGATTCGATTTTATTGGGCACCTGGGTCGCGAAGCGACCCCTATCCCATTCATCTGGAATTTTAACACTGTTTTGGTTGAGCATTGAGGTAAGCAGGAAGTGGAGTTGCTTTTATGAATGTTTCAAGCACTTTGCCTGAATAACTAAAAAGAAATCAAAAAATAAAATGAAGAGCTTGCTCTACAATTGTGTTTGTCTGTTCCAGTTGGTGGTTTCTGCATTTAAAAATTATAAATTAATTATGATTACTTAAGTGGTGGCTAAATAGCTTTTACTTTTAGTAAATACTTCCTATATTAATTAATGCCAGTGTGAAAATTCTTTGTTAAAGATCGTAATAGTTGGGAGCCACGGAGTTAGAATTATATATTATAGTGGGCGACTATTTCTTGTTTCATTTCAGTAAATAGTAAGATTTTTTTAAGTTTAATTACCAGTCTTAATTTTTAAAAAAAAATTACGTTCACCTACTCATCAAGCTGTTTTTCAACGGATATCTACTGAAAACATTAAACCAATGACAAACCAAGATGGTTCATCCGGAATACCAATTTACATGCAGACCTCAAAATACCAACTCTAACACGGCATATATGCAAGCTAAACGCAGATCTTTTCGATAAAGCCATAGAATGTAAAGCAGCAAATTTTAATGAAATCTTTAAATTTGAAAATTATATCAAAGATAAGAACTACAGACCAATAGCTGCACATTTCACCTCCGACTCATCATAACTATCAAAACAAATAATTTCATCAACCTTTCTGAAAAACCTTTCCTCATGCTGATACAATTCTGAACAACTCCGAAATCAAACAAACACAGTTTAGAGCAAGCTGCTCATTTTATTTTTTGATTCCTTTTTAATTATTCAAGCAAAGTGCTTGTAACATTCATAAAAGCAACTCCATTGCCTGCTTACCTCAATGCTCAACGAAAACAGTGTTAAAATTCCAAATGAATGGGATAGGGGTCGCTTCGCGGCAAAGATACCCAATAAAATCAAAGCACTAGGACTAGGTTTTTCAACGGGGCGTTATCTCCCGCTAAACGCTGTTCGACGCGTGGAGGTGGCGGGCTCGAATTCCGCCGCAACCCTGGATGTATTCTGCTTGATGTCTTTCTCTGAATTGGTTGATCTGCTCTTGTACTTGATAAAAATTTATAAGCCTAAATTGAGCACATAAGCCCGCAAATCTATGTAATTTCAAAAAAGCAATGAAGCTTTTTAAAGCCATTTACGTATTTAGGAGGCTACTTAAACTTTCTTTATCTACTTAAACACCTCCATATAAGGTTGATGTCTAGAGAACTGGCAAGCCAAACCATGACATAAATATCCTTACTTTCCTGAAATATTTAACTTAATGATCACTGTGTGACTGCGCGTTCTCACCCATTATTAGGACTAACTGCACGTCTTAACTACTTCAGGCAGGTGGGATGAAAACTGCTCCACTTATTTTGACAGTAATATGATGCACTCAAATTGTAATAGTTGTATATATATATATATATATAAATATATATATATATATATATATATATATATATTTATATATATTGTTGTTGTTGTTCATTCACGTCGCACTAGAGCTGCACAATGGGCTATTGGCGATGGTCTGGGAAACATCCCTGAGGATGATCCGAAGACATGCCATCACAATTCTGATCCTCTGCGGAGGGGATGGCACCCGCGCTTCGGTAGCCCGACGACCTGCACGCGAAGTCGAGCACTTTACAGTAGAACAGTTTAACGAGGACCAATACCGCACACCCTCGGTCCCTTCGCAGAATGATCCAAGTGGTCACCCTCCCGCACATTGACCGCAGTCAGTGAAGCTTGACTTCGGTGATCTGCTGGGAACCGTGTCTTAACGATCAGTCCACTGCGGGACTAAATAAATAGGATACAAAACTTTATATGAAATGACGCCTTGTACCAACAGGTGGGGGCCTCCCTGGCCGAGCGGTATGTCCCACCAAACGCTGTACAAATCGTGGAGGTATCGGGTTCGAATCTGTAACCTTGGATATAATCTCGTGCTGTCCTTCTCTGCATTGTGCTATACTTCCTTCTATTGGGCAAAGGTTTATTAGCCTAAATTGAGCACACAAGCCAACAAATGTATGTAATTCCAATAAACTAGCTCTTGGTCAGGCTTTTAAAATAACGTTAATATTACCAAGATTTTTAAAACACTTTAGTTTTTAAATGTATTTAATCCTACAAAATATTTATCAAAACTTGCACTAGTTGGCAGCCCCTTGCTTTTAATAGGGATGTAGTAGTAGTAGTAGTAGTCCATTTACAGCGCATTAGATCTGCACAATGGGCTATTGGCGATGGTCTGGGAAGCATCCCTGAGGATGATCCGAAGACATGCCATCGCAATTTTGATCCTCGGCATATGAGATGGCACCCCCGCTTCGGTAGCTTGACGACCTGCACGCGAAGTCGAGGGACCAATACCACATCCTCGGGCCCTACTCAGACTAATCCAAGTGGTCATCCACCCACCCACTGATAGCAGTCAGTGATGATTGACTTCGGTAATCTGCTGGGAACCGTGTCTTTACGATCAGTCCACTGCGGGACACTTTCAATAGTGAAAAATGTAAACATAAAGCTCATAGCTTCATGGTGGATATGGATACGAGGACAAAAATTCTTTAGCTTTTCATCGACTAAATTTTTGTTAAAATATTTCTACCGCGTAAATAGTTAAAAAGCAAGCAGATGTCTTAGAGTTTTCAATCAGCATCTTAAACCAGTTGCAGCGTCTTTTTCAAAGGCACGTAAGAATGTGTAGTTTTCCAACATGACTCCTACTTAGACCTTTAAACAAAAAGTTTTTATAGAGTGGTCGACAATTAAAAACTGAAGTTTTCAGTATAGTTCGTACTTAAGCCAAAACATTAAAAGCCTCTCCGACAGAGTTGGAACAAAGTGGGTTTCCTATAAACTTTTGAACCAACTGACCAGCGTTTACTTGAAAATGTTAATATTGATTTTAAATAGCTTTAAGTATAAAAATTTAAATATAAATTACATACCTCAATTACTTTCATAACAAACGTAAACGATCCCGCTGGGTCAGGCCATGACAGCTGCCTCCAAAATTCCTTAATCTGTAAGAATTTTAAATTCTGGTGTCAGCATTTGTAATGATAATAATAATGATTTTATAAAATTATGTATTTTAAAAATCCGGAGAAATGTCAGCGAAATTTCTAATTCATACTATATCGGGTGAATAATGAATTTAACAGTATTTGTACGTCGAGCACAAAAAAGTTATATTATTTCAATTATAATGTTTTTTTATTCGATTTTAAAAAAAGTACAACTCATTTTTTCTTTTTGTTCTTGAATTTACTGGATCTTTAAAATGACTCAGAGATGAAACGGGTAGTCT
Source organism: Parasteatoda tepidariorum (assembly GCF_982258835.1). Taxonomy (NCBI): domain Eukaryota; kingdom Metazoa; phylum Arthropoda; class Arachnida; order Araneae; family Theridiidae; genus Parasteatoda; species Parasteatoda tepidariorum. Next base: position 59,829,387 of record NC_141759.1, read on the forward strand.
TTATTGAAACATTCTACTCAAGGATATTTAAATTTTGCTATTTAGTATTATAAATGAAGAGCTTGGAGGTAGAACCAGGTGAGTGTCATTTTCAGAGGGGCTCTAATCAGGGTAAGAAGGAAAAGTGGTATCCGAACTTTTTTATTATATTAGAACCTTTTACACTAATACAAAAGGTTCTTTTAAATATAAAAGAAAGGGGTAGGGCATTACCCAATACATATTTAGTCGATAATTTTATATCACTGATTTTATAAAATTTAAATATATGTACTTACTTTTTCTCTTTTAATTAAAATAAAATAAAATTATAAATGAAATTATAAAATAAAATGAATTACTGCAACATCATTATTTATAGGTTATCAAATCTTTTGCTTTATAGAAAAAATAATTTAGCAATTCACTGGTATGCTGATTCCTTAAATATATGAATCATTCATACTTCTCTTAATTGAATAACTTTATTCTTTTAAATGAATAATCATGTCCATACCTTTTATAAAGTTATTTTAATTTATTCAAAAAGCCTTCTGATTTGTCGATAATAATATTGCCAATAAAGATTAATTATTAATTAAAAAAATAATATTGCCAATAGAGATTAATTATTAATTAGAAAAATAATATTGCCAATAAAGATTAATTATTGATTAAAAAAAGTATTATTGCCAATAAAGATTAATTATTATACCTGTACAAAGCATGTAGCTGTATCAACCGCTGAAGTACTGTGTTTCACGTAATTGTCAATGAAAGCAATCTGAAAAAAAAAATTAAATATTATACAAATTTTATTATTAATGTAATAAGCATTTTCATCTTAATGTAAAGCATATTTTAACTTTAATATTACACATTTTGATATCACTCATTTTACAATAATGAAATACACATTTTAATAAAATTGAATTAAATAAATAGTTTCTTACGAAAATATATTTAAATAATAATTAAAAAGAACTATAATTTAGCACAGAAATATCATTACACAGAGCTAAAGTATAACACGAAATTCCATTAAAAAAGAATACCATAAATCACTATGCCAATGGCATGCCTTTAAAAAGGTTTTCCTTATGTGATTAAATTGTTAAAGGCAGCTTTAACAAAGACTCAAAATCAGTTAGCACAGAAATATCATTACACAGAACTAAAATATAGCACGATATTACATTAAATAAGAATACCACAATTCACTATGCCAATGGCATGCTTTTAAATAGGTTTTCATCATGTAATTAAATTGTTAAAGTCAGCTTTAACAAAAACTCAAAATTAGTTAGAACAGAAATATCATTGCACAGAACTAAAGTATAACACGAAATTACATTAAATAAGAATACCACAGTTCACTATGCTAATGGCATGCCTTTAAATACGTTTTCATCAGGTAATTAAATTGTTAAAGGCAGCTTTAACAAAAACTCAAAATTAGTTAGTACAGAAATATCATTACACAGAACTAAAGTATAGCACGAAATTACACTAAATAAGAATACCACAAATCATTATGCTGATGCCATGCCTTTAAATAGGTTTTCATCATGCAATTTAATTGTTAAAGGCAGCTTTAACAAAAACTCAAAATTAGTTAGCACAGAAATATCATTTCGCGGAACTAAAGTATAACACGAAATTACATTAAATAAGAATACCACAATTCACTATGCTAATGGCATGCCTTTAAATAGGTTTTCATCGAGTAATTAAATTGTTAAAGATAGCTTTAACAAAAACTCAAAATTAGCTAGCACAGAAATATCATTACACAGAACTAAAGTATAACACGAAATTACATTAAATAAGAATACCATAATTCACTATGCTAATGGCATGCCTTTAAATAGGTTTTCATCATGTAATTATATTGTTAAAGGCAGCTTTAGCAAAAACTCAAAATGAATTTTTCTTTGCAAAACACTAACCACACGATTCATTGCAGAATAGATCTCTATGATCTACAGATTACAACTGCTTAAAATTAAACGGAAGTGGGCGTTAACTTCTACATTCACTAACTTCAACACAACAGCATGTTTTATAATATGAACTTTCACTAATTGCGGATCTCTAATGTTTTTCTTAAATTTTATCTGAGCAGCCTGAAAGCTGTAAATGAAAATTCTCGCTTTCATGTATCTCAAAACACAGACGACAATAGTTAAATGAGGTAAATCGAACACTCTGAAAGGCTCAGTTTTAATGTTTTACAACGCGAAAAATCTTTTAACTTACGCAATAAAGTAAGAATAACTAAATTTATGTTTTCTGAAAAAGCTTCTGCCATTCTTCATCAAAGCGTTGTCGTTTAAAATTTTGTACTAGACACACAATATACGCATAAATCAACTTCTTAATTTTAGCAAAGTAATATATTATTTTCGACTATAAAAACTAACATTCTATCTCTATCTTACAGTGAATCCATAAATGAATGTCCTAATTTCCTGTAAGAGGTAATGTAATATTTCTTCTGATTAAATTTAACAGTTTATTTTGCAATAAACCTCTAAATTAATATCTTAATTTTAAGCAAAGTTAAGTAATATTTTTTCTAACGCTTTATCACTATCCTAATTTATGCAAGGTAATGCAATATTTTCTCTGATTAAATTCACTACTTCATCACTATCTTGCAATGAACTTTTAAATTAATGTCTTAATTTTGTGCAAGGTAAAATAATTAACGACTCAGTCACTTAAAAAAAATTGTAATTAATTTGTTCTTAAAAGAGTAATCTGTAAAAGTAATTTGTAATTCTTTTGAATTTTAAAAAGTTATAGTACAACACTAACAGAATTAACAGTTACTTAGTTAGATAGTCTTCCCATATCGTCTAATCATTCTTAAGGATGTTTTCCATAATCAAATAACGGAAATATCGATTGATAAACCGAAGAAAAACTGCATGTAAAAATGTTGCGTCTAAGTACTACATAAATGACTGTAGTACAAACCTGATAAAAAAAATGCTATGTCTAAGTTCTACATAAATGACTGTAGTACAAACCTGATATAAAAATACTATGTCTAAGTACTACATAAATGACTGTAGTACAAACCTGATATAAAAATGTTATGTCTAAGTACTACATAAATGACTGTAGTACAAACCTGATATAAAAATGCTATGTCTAAGTACTACATAAATGACTGTAGTACAAACCTGATATAAAAATGCTATGTCTAAGTACTACATATATGCCTGTAGTACAAACCTGATAGAAAAATTTCAGCATTAAAAGTTAGCTTCTTGTATTAAATACAAAAATAGATATTTTAGATGTTTGGTTTCATATCCAGATAAATCTATATTTTGTTTTTGAACTAACTTTTTTTTAACATTTTTCAAACACTCTATTTGCTCTTGCTTATTCCTATACAGAATGACATTTTTCTAGTCTACACAAACCTCATGAAATTACACATTTCTAAATTATGTGAATATGTGAATAATAAAAATTCTTGAGGTTCTTTTTTGGAAGATTTTAATTTTTTTAAGTGCTCATGTTTATTTACTGTGATATTGTTATAATCATGTATAATAATAATAATAATAATGTTTTGAGCTAAAATAAAAGACAGAAAGAAAAACATGCTTACTTTTCCTTGATCAGATTTAAAGAATCACTAATTAAAATCTTGTGATGGCTATCTTACCCATCAATGTCCAGCCTTCACTTTTAAAGGCGATTAAATAAATCATTGACTCAGAGAAATCGTCTTTTCGAAATAAATTTAATTTATGAATTTATTTATTTTTTAGTTTATCAATGACGCCACATGTTTAAACTTCCGATTCGTAATGTGGCATTTGTTAAGTTCTAAAGTTTATTTGAATAAGAGTCAGTTATTAAATTAAAAAAAATTAATTTATTGTTTTCAACCTATATTTTACTTAAAACAATTTTAAGAATGCTTTTCACTTAATAGTTAAATTAATTTTGCCTTGCATCTCTAAAGTTTATGCGTATTTTAACTTTTTCAAATAAAACTCCGCAATGGATTTTTTCAATAATATTTAAGTTAGGTTTAGGCCAATTAATATACAACACAACTATTAAAATATTGCAATTTCGGTTATTAATGGGTTAGGTTGTGTTTTATTCACCAGTTTTCATTTAATCCTTTGGCGCAGATGTGACACCGGTGTCTCTTTTACATATTTTTTTCTGATGCTCTAATTACAAGTAAAAATATATTTTGGTAATATTTTTAATTATAAAGACAGTATAATAGTCATTAAACAAATCTTCCAGATGGTGGGAATTATATTTACTCTACAGTATAAAATCCAAAAAAAAAGTAGTTTGATTTATTTGTATTCATATTCAAAAATTTACCAACAATTGATTTCGTAAATTAAAAAACAATTCAATGATGAATAAATGTTTCGATAAGGATTTAAATAACTGCAAATTTCAAAAACTATTGCTTATAAGTGTGCCATATTAAGAAACTTTCATCTTTAACACGTTGAGCGCCACGCTAATTTTACATGACTTGCCCATCTGGCCACGGCAAATAACTACAAACTAAATTTGCAAATATTAGATGGATTTTGCTATTTTTTTAGAAGGTTTCTCATGACATACCTGACAAAAGTGATGAATCATATAAGCTTACGAATTGTTTAAGAACAGTGGTGGATAAAAATCTACTAAATTGAATTTATTAAACCAAGAATCACAATAATTAAGTAAATTTTGAATAAATTTTTTGCAATTCCATAAGAGAGTGTAAATTTTATAGTTCTATATCATGTTATACGCTGTCAGCCAGCTGTTTTTTGCTGCCTATGTGAAAGGTCAGTGTCAGCTGGCAGTGGCAGACGCAGCCTAAATGTAATTTCAGTGTCAGCCACCGGTGGTTGACGCGGTCTAAATGGAAAGTTCAGGGTCAGCCACCGGTGGCTGACGCGGAGCTCAACGTGTTAACGCAAAAAGGGACACTGATGTTTCATGGGTCAATTTCATAACCAAAAATTGTTAAACGGCTAAATATAGCATTTTTCATTGATTTTGACGTAAGTGAAATAGCAAAAAGTGTAAAAAACTAAGTCAAATTAAAATTCAGCATCAAAGGATTAAATAAATGAACAGATAAAGCATAGATACAGAGATGCCTACTGCTTTGAATTCGACAAAGTATTTTAAGAAGCGACAAAGGACTACAAACTAAAATTTACAGATTTTAGATTAATTTTGCCAACTTTTGAAAGGGTTCAACATGGCTTAGCTGTAACAAAGTGGTGTATCGATTAAGCCTTTGAATTATTTAGATAGTGGTTAATGAAAATCAAGAAATCGAATTTATTAAACCAAGAATCACGAGACTCAGGGGATAGAGCATCCGCCTTCTAATGAGGTGAACAGGGATTGAATCCCAGCGATGGCTGATCGATACAAATTCCGCCACCAGATCGCACTGACCACAACGCTGTCTTAAAATATCCTCGGTGGTAGACGGATCATGGGTTAGAGTCCCCTTGCTTTCAGGCTAATCGTGGGAGATTTCAGTAGTTTTCCTCTAAATGTAACGCAAAGGCTGGTTTGTTCCATCAAAAAGTTCTTCACAAAGGCACATTTTTCAGAATACTTGATATGGGAGTTGAGTTCAAAATTACAAGGCTACGGAGTTGAACATCGGAACTGTTCAATGGTTGTTATAAAAGAAATAAAACCAAGAATGATACATTTAAAGACCACCCCGCGAAAAAATGTATCCGTTACCCGGAGCAAGTTGGCATCTCTGTGGATGCTCTACTCTTTTCTAATTTTTTAACATATACTTAACGTTAACATAACTTATAATACGGTAACACCTAGACAAGAATGCAATAATAGCTAATCTAAATCTGAATTTTAGAAAACATCAAAAACTCACCTTCTGTTTGTACGAAACCATTCATAAGCAATTTCAACAAAATGGAAACAGTGTTAAAAATTTAATGTTTCTTTTGAAATACATTTTCGCTACTTCTCTAACATGGATATTTAAATTGACACTCCAGAAGTCAGAAATTAAAAAGTAAATTCAGATTAAAATACGAAATAAAACTTTCCTTACATTGTTGAAAGGAAAGGTAAGATCTAAAAAATTAAAAGATGAAGCTAAAATATTAACTTGCAATTTTTAAGCTAAATATCCCTCTAGAAATTTTTTAAAATACTTTGCATGTATTTATATGCTTGCAATATTTATGTTTGTGCATTTTGTTTTATATGTAAACATACACATAAAACAACTTACAAATATACGTAAATTTATATTCATGCAAGGGATATGTTTCGGTTCTGACTTCTACAGTTTAACATGATAAAATATTAATACTATTGCAGTTGTAAACATTATTGGTATTTTGGTAAGTTCATTCACATAAAACTCAAAGTTGAATAATACATAGAAAGTTATCATCCAGTTCTGATTATAGAATATTATGTTGATTATACAGAATACAATATACAGTATAAAAAAAACAAGCATGTATAATTAAACGCGTGTACGCTTAAATCTTTTGAAACTGAGAATAAAAATGAATATTATTTAATGTTTTTTCATTGGTTTAGTTTATTAAAAATATGCTTATTTTTACTTTGTTTGATAAATTTTGTGTTAAATTACTTTATTTTAATTACAGCTTTAAATATTCCTAATGCAATATAATTTCAAATATGAATAATTTTTGTGAAGAGTTCGCTGAAAAGAAAAATTTTTTTAGTTGTAAAATACAGCCGTAGCAATGTATATTAATTTCAATTCTTCTGAAATATTTTATCTTCATATATGTGCGTTATTTATGATAATAAAGAGAGATATCGAAACATATTTTAGAAAAAAATTACCACTTATTACATCTTCTAATTCTATAAATTTTCAAATATCTGTTTCCTCATTTTTTGAATGTTTATAGTTTGAGAATTTAGATAAAGTCTTTATGCAACAAAATATACTCGCGTTGTATTCAGGGAATAAAAAGAGTACCTACCTTATTGCTTAAATGTTTAGAGTTTTAATTCAAAACTTTAAATAGTGCTTTTAATAGTAAATAGCTTGTAATTCAATATTTGACAATCGATACAATACTGACAATCGATATACCATTTTTCAGATGCCAAAATAGGAAATATTTCGATGAATAAGAGTACGATGAAAAGTGTTTCAGCTACATATCGTATGAAGAAAAAAATAGGTGTTAGTTACCATAATTATTTAAAAAAATAATAATAAAATCTAGGAAATAAAATAAAATCATGAATTTAAAAAAAAATCTGAGAAACTGAACAAAATAAAAAATTAAAATTAAATTAAACTAATTATAATTAAATTAATTATTAAATAAAATTAAAAAAATTAAAGCATTTAGTGTAGTGTAAGAGTTAAGCATTTATTTACAATAACAATGAGGGTTGGACAAAAGTTTACTGCTGAGATAGGAAAAACGTCACGTTAATTAACTTATGGCTATTAATTCCTACAATCCCCTTTTTAATAAAATCAAGAAATTGAAAAAAAATCTAAAAAACTAATTAAAATAAAAAATTAAAATTATATTAAACTAATTATAATTAAAATAATTATTAAATAAAATTAAAAAATTTTTAATTTAAAAATTTAGTATAGTGTTAGAGTAAAACATTTATTTACAATAACAGAGAGGGTTAGAAAAAAGTTTACAGCTGAGATAGGAAAAAGGTGACGTAAATTAACTTATGGCTATTTAATTCCTACAATCCCCTTTTTAAAACTTAAATTTTATCAACTTTTTATTTCTCAAAAACATGATTTTTATACAAACGAAATTATTTTGTGTTTCATGATCAAATGATACTTTTATATTTTTGATCAATTTAAGGAAGATGTTCTCGCAATATATGAGTATTTCTAAACATCGGAATCAACTGGCCAATTCCTTGACCAAAACAAGGTGATTGAATAACGAGTCCTATTGGAATAACGTCACACATCTAAAATATATTAATATATATTTTGTTTCTCTTTTATTCTTAAGTAACGCTTCGCACCTTGGCAAGAATAACATCACAACCGAAATAAATGCACGAATTAAACCAGGTCTAGTTAAATGTTTGCAACACGCAAAATTTTGCAGTTTTCTAGAAAGTAACTTTATAAAAAAATTGTAGAGCAATTTTTTTTAATAGGTATAAAAACTTCTAGTGTCGGCTATCACTTAGCTGGAAACTTATATATTTTATTTTCAATTTCATTTCGGTCAAAACAAGTTCATTAAAATAAACTAATAATTATATTTTGACATGAAATTAGGGCTGCCAACTTTCTCAGCTTTTCAGAAAACTTTCTTCTAGTGATAGCTAAGTTTAAGTTTTAATGTATAATTCTTTGTTTTGTAAATTTGATTTAAATTCATTTTTTACACCATTAAATGATTCAAAAGTTTATATAAACAACACATTACTCTAGTTCGCTCATGGTGAAGCGTTTATAATGTTAAAAAGAATTATTACAAATCGCCGAAATTTCAGTTTTCAATTGTTTATCACTCCACAAATTTTTTGCAGAAATCGTACCCTTACAAAAAAAAGGCGTTTTTGAAGTTGACGGATGAAAAAATGTACACCTGAGGTCATGTTTTGCACTAAAAATAATCTCTTTAATAAACCTTAATTTCAACCTCATTTACAGCTCACAAAATCAAGATCATTTACATCTCACGAAATCATCTTCATATATAGCTCAGAAATAACTTTGTTTAGATCGAGTGAAATCCGGCACACCACAAATATACGTATTTGCTTGAAGTGCAGAGAAAAAAATCCGTACACCTCAAAAACAACCTCCCTAACCTGGGTTCCTCCAAAGCAGATTTCCATCAACCTCAAAACAGCCTCAACTGTGAATAAAACAACTTCACGCAACTTGATTATACAACTTATGATGCTGATCTTTTAAGGTTGTTTTTGAAGTCAACTTCGAATAAACCTCAAATCCACCTTGACACCTCAAAAATAACTTAAATTTCTGCAAGTGTAGTAGTTGTCAGCTCTGTGAAAGTACACTATGCATTTTAGAATAATTTTTCAAATTTAAGTTATATAGTCACATTAAGTTATATAGTCACATTTTAAATTAGAAACTCTTCTAACGCGACAATGCCCCACCTGCCTTTTTTACGAAACTATATTTTTATATTTTTAATAGCACTGCAAAGTGCTATATGGGAAAAATGGAAAACGTATAACCATATTTTAAAAAAAAAAATAAAAGTGCTTCACATCACAGACATGCAAAAATTTAAGGCTTTAACCCTTTGACTGTTATGAACGAGTTCAGCTCGCAATCGAATCGTGCCTTATAATGCGCGCAAACGAATACCGCTCGGGAGCAAGAGTTTGACCGTAATGGTCAGTAACGAGCACTACTCGCGTAGTGAAATTTTTCCCCAATGCGCGCTGACGAGCTGAGCTAGTTCGCCATTATTATTCTGCATTGACTATGTTAAAAACGAAAGGTACGTAAAAACTGTTATTTATGTACTACGAATACTTTAAGAAATTTTTAAAACGCGTGAGGCAAGCTATCTACCGCATCCAGAGATGCCAACTTGCGCCGCTTTGTAAAATAGCATTTCCTAGTGATAGCGAAAGTCAAGTTACTTTCAGTTTAGTATTTTTTCTTTTAAGTAATTTTTTCACCACTAAATATCAAAAACTATAAGTAACATATGAAATGCAACGTTAAAGCAACCATCTACTGGTTACTCTATTAAAAAGTAGGCGTAACTGTCATTCGCCAACGAAATTTACTACATAATTTGCTACCACTTTATTATAACAATTCCAGAAGACGGAGAAGTTGGCATCGCCAGAGAAGGGTGACATTTTCGGAAGAACGGCGGTGGAAAACAGCTGCCACTTTCGACTACTGTTTGCACGTAATACTGCGCGAATTAATGAAACGAAAACTGCTCATTTCCCTGACCGTCAAAGGGTTAATATGCATTGAACATGATGATATATTATTAAATTATGAAAAAACAGGGCGGAAAGTACGGAACAACGTTTCTTCTCAAAAAGGAACTTTACAAGTTTTACCATTTTTAACATAAAATTTTAATAATTGAAATAAAAACAATTCTTTATGTTCATGTATCAATACACAAGAGTAAACGTAAGCACAAGAAAGCAAAAATGAAAATTTTAATACGTTAGTATTTACCGAATTTGAAACTATTTAACAATAAAAAAGGAGAGTTTATCTGTGTTTTTTAATTATAGTAAGAAAATTTTAAATAAAAAGGATATATAAAAAAACTTTTTGAAAATAGCAAAAAGTATACCTTGTCTAATTCAACAGCTTTTTTAATCCGAATCAGAGATTTAGTTGAAGCAACAACGAACCAGTGGTTAACTGCATCTTTAAACCATAGGTGATAGTTAACCAATGTTAAATTCTTTCTCTCACTAAATAAAAAAAAAACATGATATACATACATTAATAAATATATTACAAAGAATTTAATGTAACGTAAGCAAGGTTCCCAGGTTTTGCAGTTAAAAGTAGAGACAAAAATGAAACAGATATCGATATTTTAATACATCTCATACCGTCACTAAGGGAACTATATCTGTATGAAAATTGCATACCTGCCAACTTTTACTATTTCCGAGTATGGATTTTCAGAGTGGTTGTAAAACAATGAACGAAAAACAATCTGACTGAAAAATATATTTAAATTTTGATCCCGTTGAAATTCGCTTGTG